>NC_091215.1:9818296-9922707 GCF_040958095.1 Procambarus clarkii
ATGCAATGCCCGATTTGCCTAATAAGCCAAGTTTTCCTGAATTATTATTTTTTTTCAAATTTTTTTCTTATGAAATGATAAAGCTACCCATTTCATTATGTATAAGGTCAATTTTTTTTTATTGGAGTTAAAATTAACATAGATATATGACCAAACCTAACCAACCCTACCTAACCTAACCTAATCTATCTTTATAGGTTAGGTTAGGTTAGGTAGCCGAAAAAGTTAGGTTAGGTTAGGTTAGGTAGGTTAAGTCGTCGAAAAACAATTAAATCATGAAAACTTGGCTTATTAGGCAAATCGGGCCATGCAAAGTAGGCAGAGAAGTGCGTTCTGGCTACTAGGTACGACATGTATATACATATATATATATATATATATATATATATATATATATATATATATATATATATATATATATATATATATATATATATATATATATATATATATATGTCGTTCCTAGTAGCCAGAACGCACTTCTCAGCCTACTATGCAAGGCCCAATTTGCCTAATAAGCCAAGTTTTCATGCATTAATTGTTTTTCGACTATATATATATATATATATATATATATATATATATATATATATATATATATATATATATATACATATATATATATATATATATATATATATATATATATGTCGTACCTAGTAGCCAGAACTCACTTCTCAGCCTACTATGCAAGGCCAAATTTGCCTAGTAAGCCAAGTTTTCATGAATTCATTGTTTTTCGACTACCTAACCTACCTAACCTAACCTAACCTAACTTTTTCGGCTACCTAACCAAACCTAACCTGTAAAGATAGGTTAGGTTAGGTTAGGTAGGGTTGGCTAGGTTCGGTCATATATCTACGTTAATTTTAACTCCAATAAAAAAAAATTGACCTCATACATAATGAAATGGGTAGCTTTATCATTTCATAAGAAAAAAATTAGAAAAAATATATTAATTCAGGAAAATTTGGCATATTAGGCAAATCGGGCCTTGAATAGTAGGCCAAAAAGTGAGTTCTGGCTACTAGGTACGACATATATATATATATATATATATATATATATATATATATATACACATATATATATATATATATATATATATATATATATATATGCGAACAAGCCTGAATGGTCCCCAGGACAATATGCAACTGAAAACTCACACCCCAGAAGTGACTCGAACCCATACTCCCAGAAGCAACGCAACTGGTATGTACAAGACGCCTTAATCCACTTGACCATCACGACCGGACATAATGAGGTGATAGCCTAATCTATTTGAACCACCCCACCGCCGGCACTCGGATAGTATTCTTGGGAATAGCATTTTACCAAAATGTATGTACCAGTTGCGTTGCTTCTGGGAGTATGGGTTCGAGTCACTTCTGGGGTGTGAGTTTTCAGTTGCATATTGTCCTGGGGACCATTCAGGCTTGTTCGCATTTGTGTTCCTCACGTGTGCCCCAAAGAATGAGGTGATTTGGTAAAATGCTATGCCCAAGATTACTATCCGAGTGCCGGCGGTGGGGTGGTTCAAATACCTTAGGCTATCACCTCATTATGTCCGGTCGTGATGGTCAAGTGGATTAAGGCGTCTTGTACATACCAGTTGCGTTGCTTCTGAGAGTATGGGTTCGAGTCACTTCTGGGGTGTGAGTTTTCAGTTGCATATTTTCCTGGGGACCATTCAGGCTTGTTCGCATTTGTGTTCCTCACGTGTGCCCCAAAGAATGAGGTGATTTGGTAAAATGCTATGCCCAAGATTACTATCCGAGTACCGGCGGTGGAGTGGTTCAAATAGCTTAGGCTATCACCTCATTATGTCCGGTCGTGATGGTCAAGTGGAATAAGGCGTCTTGTACATACCAGTTGCGTTGCTTCTTGGAGTATGGGTTCAAGTCACTTCTGGGGTGTGAGTTTTCAGTTGCATATTGTCCTGGGGACCATTCAGGCTTGTTCGCATTTGTGTTCCTCATGTGTGCCCCAAAGAATGAGGTGATTTGGTAAAATGCTATGCCCAAGATTACTATCCGAGTGCCGGCGGTGGGGTGGTTCAAATAGCTTAGGCTATCACCTCATTATGTCCGGTCGTGATGGTCAAGTGGATTAAGGCGTCTTGTACATACCAGTTGCGTTGCTTCTGGGAGTATGGGTTCGAGTCACTTCTGGGGTGTGAGTTTTCAGTTGCATATTGTCCTGGGGACCATTCAGGCTTGTTCGCATTTGTGTTCCTCACGTGTGCCCCAAGGAATGAGGTGATTTGGTAAAATGCTATGCCCAAGATTACTATCCGAGTGCCGGCGGTGGGGTGGTTCAAATAGCTTAGGCTATCACCTTATTATGTCCGGTCGTGATGGTCAAGTGGATTAAGGCGTCTTGTACATACCAGTTGCGTTGCTTCTGGGAGTATGGGTTCGAGTCACTTCTGGGGTGTGAGTTTTCAGTTGCATATTGTCCTGGGGACCATTCAGGCTTGTTCGCATTTGTGTTCCTCACGTGTGCCCCAAAGAATGAGGTGATTTGGTTAAATGCTATGCCCAAGATTACTATCCGAGTACCGGCGGTGGAGTGGTTCAAATAGCTTAGGCTATCACCTCATTATGTCCGGTCGTGATGGTCAAGTGGAATAAGGCGTCTTGTACATACCAGTTGCGTTGCTTCTTGGAGTATGGGTTCAAGTCACTTCTGGGGTGTGAGTTTTCAGTTGCATATTGTCCTGGGGACCATTCAGGCTTGTTCGCATTTGTGTTCCTCATGTGTGCCCCAAAGAATGAGGTGATTTGGTAAAATGCTATGCCCAAGATTACTATCCGAGTGCCGGCGGTGGGGTGGTTCAAATAGCTTAGGCTATCACCTCATTATGTCCGGTCGTGATGGTCAAGTGGATTAAGGCGTCTTGTACATACCAGTTGCGTTGCTTCTGGGAGTATGGGTTCGAGTCACTTCTGGGGTGTGAGTTTTCAGTTGCATATTGTCCTGGGGACCATTCAGGCTTGTTCGCATTTGTGTTCCTCACGTGTGCCCCAAGGAATGAGGTGATTTGGTAAAATGCTATGCCCAAGATTACTATCCGAGTGCCGGCGGTGGGGTGGTTCAAATAGCTTAGGCTATCACCTTATTATGTCCGGTCGTGATGGTCAAGTGGATTAAGGCGTCTTGTACATACCAGTTGCGTTGCTTCTGGGAGTATGGGTTCGAGTCACTTCTGGGGTGTGAGTTTTCAGTTGCATATTGTCCTGGGGACCATTCAGGCTTGTTCGCATTTGTGTTCCTCACGTGTGCCCCAAAGAATGAGGTGATTTGGTAAAATGCTATGCCCAAGATTACTGTCCGTGTGCCGGCGGTGGGGTGGTTCAAATAGCTTAGGCTATCACCTCATTATGTCCGGTCGTGATGGTCAAGTGGATTAAGGCGTCTTGTACATACCAGTTGCGTTGCTTCTGGGAGTATGGGTTCGAGTCACTTCTGGGGTGTGAGTTTTCAGTTGCATATTGTCTTGGGGACCATTCAGGCTTGTTCGCATTTCTGTTCCTCACGTGTGCCCCAAGGAATGAGGTGATTTGGTAAAATGCTATGCCCAAGATTACTATCCGAGTGCCGGCGGTGGGGTGGTTCAAATAGCTTAGGCTATCACCTTATTATGTCCGGTCGTGATGGTCAAGTGGATTAAGGCGTCTTGTACATACCAGTTGCGTTGCTTCTGGGAGTATGGGTTCGAGTCACTTCTGGGGTGTGAGTTTTCAGTTGCATATTGTCCTGGGGACCATTCAGGCTTGTTCGCATTTCTGTTCCTCACGTGTGCCCCAAAGAATGAGGTGATTTGGTAAAATGCTATGCCCAAGATTACTATCCGAGTGCCGGCGGTGGGGTGGTTCAAATAGCTTAGGCTATCACCTCATTATGTCCGGTCATGATGGTCAAGTGGATTAAGGCTTCTTGTACATACCAGTTGCGTTGCTTCTGGGAGTTTTCAGTTATATATATATATATATATATATATATATATATATATATATATATATATATATATATATATATATATATATATATATATATATATTATTAAATATGACCGAAAAAGTAAGATTAATAATTCTAACACGAATTTTCTCAATCTTTCGTACATTTCTTTTCACTGTTGGAGGTAAATCAAAAATCAATTCTCCAAAATTAATTTTTATTCCTAGTCTGACGCGACACGAGCGCGTTTCGTAAAACTTATTACATTTTCAAAGACTTTAGTTTACAAATACACAACTGAATAGAACTTACGCATCTCCGATTTTATATCTACATTTTAGTGAGGTGGATGGGGTGAGGTGGCATTAATACGGTATTAATTTCATCAACACAAGACAGAACAAGAGGTGGCATTAATAGGGTATTAATGCCACCTCTTGTTCTGTGGTCCCGGGTTCGATCCTGGGCGCCGGCGAGAAACAATGGGCAGAGTTTCTTTCACCCTATGCCCCTGTTACCTAGCAGTAAAATAGGTACCTGGGAGTTAGTCAGCTGTCACGGGGTGCTTCCTGGGGGTGGAGGCCTGATCGAGGACTGGGCCGCGGGAACACTAAAGCCCCGAAATCATCTCAAGATCTCGATCTCTGTGTCATAATGTTTGACACTGGGATATCTACCAGTTTTATTCAGTGTTAAAGATATCACAAATTCGATCACCATCATAATGAAAGAGAAATGCACGTTATTTTTCATTATCTTTTATATTGAAAATGATTAATAAATTGTACATTTATTTAAGCCATTTCACCAACCTCAGTGGTGGATTAAATGGCTTAAGTGAATAATAAACCACCCATTTATATTAATATTCACAGAATAATAAACACTTATTGCAATGTTAATGTTAGTTTAGAATTCACTGTAACTACTTCAATTTTACAAAGCACATAAGCATTTCAATGCAAAACACAACAATAAGCTACACAGACTGACCTGTAGCCAGGCATTGTGCACAAGTAGTATTGCTCCCAATCACAGCAACACAGCAGCAAACTGACCTGTAGCCACGCCTTGTGCACAAAGAGTGTTGCTCCCAATGACAGCAACACAGCAGTTGTCACCAATGTTATTTGATGAGTTTTCAGCTCTGTCAGCACAGCAATCAGTTCATAGCATGAATAATTGTGCACCACAGAGAGTTGCTTTGTACATACTTTCGGAAGAACAACACACACCTTCGGTCAGCACACAGCACCAGGTAGCATACAATTTCGGTCAGCACACACCCTAGGTCAAAACACAGCTTCAGTCAGCACGCAGCTTCGGTCAGAACAGAGCATGAGTAGTGATCACATGTGGTGCATGTTATTGTCCTTGGGTCTCCCTGATATCTTATCGCTTGTTATATTTTTATTTCGATACTGGTGTGTCGCCCAGTGACAGCCGCGGAGAGCAACATGCACCACCTGTGAGAGCCGCTGGGAGCAACATGCACCACCTGTGAGAGCCGCTGGGAGGAACATGCACCACCTGTGAGAGCCGCTGGGAACAACATGCACCACCTGTGAGAGCCGCTGGGAACAACATGCACCACCTGTGAGAGCCGCTGGGAGGAACATGCACCACCTGTGAGAGCCGCTGGGAACAACATGCACCACCTGTGAGAGCCACGAGGAGGAACATGCACCACCTGTGAGAGCCGCTGGGAACAACATGCACCACCTGTGAGAGCCGCTGGGAACAACATGCGCCACCTGTGAGAGCCGCTGGGAGCAACATGCACCACCTGTGAGAGCCACGGGGAGCAACATGCACCAACTGTGAGAGCCGCTGGGAGCAACATGCACCACCTGTGAGAGCCGCTGGGAGCAACATGCACCACCTGTGAGAGCCGCTGGGAGCAACATGCACCACCTGTGAGAGCCGCTGGGAGGAACATGCACCACCTGTGAGAGCCGCTGGGAGCAACATGCACCACCTGTGAGAGCCGCTGGGAGCAACATGCACCACCTGTGAGAGCCGCTGGGAGCAACATGCACCACCTGTGAGAGCCGCTGGGAGGAACATGCACCACCTGTGAGAGCCGCTGGGAACAACATGCACCACCTGTGAGAGCCGCTGGGAACAACATGCGCCACCTGTGAGAGCCACGGGGAGCAACATGCACCAACTGTGAGAGCCGCTGGGAGCAACATGCACCACCTGTGAGAGCCGCTGGGAGCAACGTGCACCACCTGTGAGAGCCACGGGGAGCAACATGCACCAACTGTGAGAGCCGCTGGGAGCAACATGCACCACCTGTGAGAGCCGCTGGGAGCAACATGCACCACCTGTGAGAGCCGCTGGGAGGAACATGCACCACCTGTGAGAGCCGCTGGGAGCAACATGCACCACCTGTGAGAGCCACGGGGAGCAACATGCACCAACTGTGAGAGCCGCTGGGAGCAACATGCACCACCTGTGAGAGCCGCGGGGAGCAACATGCACCAACTGTGAGAGCCGCTGGGAGCAACATGCACCACCTGTGAGAGCCACGGGGAGCAACATGCACCAACTGTGAGAGCCGCTGGGAGCAACATGCACCACCTGTGAGAGCCACGGGGAGCAACATGCACAACTGTGAGAGCCGCTGGGAGCAACATGCACCTACTGTGAGAGCCGCTGGGAGCAGCATGCACCACCTGTGAGAGCCGCTGGGAGCAACATGCACCACCCGTGAGAGCCACGGGGAGCAACATGCACCAACTGTGAGCAACATGCACCAACTGTGAGCAACATGCACCACCTGTGAGAGCCACGGGGAGCAACATGCACCAACTTTGAGAGCCGCTGGGAGCAACATGCACCATCTGTGAGAGCCACGGGGAGCAACATGCACCAACTGTGAGAGCCGCTGGGAGCAACATGCACCACCTGTGAGAGCCACGGGGAGCAACATGCACCAACTTTGAGAGCCGCTGGGAGCAACATGCACCTACTGTGAGAGCCGCTGGGAGCAGCATGCACCACCTGTGAGAGCCGCTGGGAGCAACATGCACCACCCGTGAGAGTCACGGGGAGCAACACACACACCACCTGTGAGAGCCGCTGTGAGCAACACACACCACCTGTGAGAGCCACGGGGAGCAACATGCACCACCTCTGAGAGCCGCCTGAAGCAACATGCACCACATGTGAGAGCCGCGAGGAGCAACACACACACTACCTGTGAGAGCCGCTGTTAGCAACACACCACACCTGTGAGAGCCACGGGAAGCAACATGCACCACCTGTGAGAGTCGCCGGGAGCAGCATGCACCACCTGTGAGAGTCGCCTGAAGCAACATGCACCACCTGCTAGAGCCCCTGGGAGCAACATGCACCTCCTGTGAAAGCTGCTGGGAGCAACATGCACCACCTGTGAAAGCGCCGAGAGCAACATGTGACAGCCCAGGAAACAATTTTAGGTTGCCACAACATATCTGGAAAGTGTTGGAAAGTAGTGTCAACGTTCACACATTAGATACGTAATTTTGTGTGGAAGTAAATAAGTTTCCAAAACGTTCTGCACGAAACGTTGGCTAAAAAAAAACTTGAAACCTTGTGGCAACCTTAAATGTTTCATATGTGGGAACCGACCTGTGAGATTTATATTTAATTTATATGAATTTATATAGAATCTATATTTACGTTAATTTATATATTTCGATAGCAATTAGTATGATATTAAGTGGACTGTATTTCTGCAATAATCTCACAAATCGATCCTTACACATTAGGGGGGGGGAGGTTATCTTGAGATGATTTCGGGGCTTTTTAGTGTCCCCGCGGCCCGGTCCTCGACCAGGCCTCCACCCCCAGGAAGCTGCCCATGACAGCTGACTAACACCCAGGTACCTATTTTACTGCTAGGTAACAGGGGCATAGGGTGAAAGAAACTCTACCCATTGTTTCTCGTCGGCGCCCGAGATCGAACCCAGGACCACAGGATCACAAGTACAGCGTGCTGTCCGCTCAGCTGACCGGCTCCCCGGTCAGGGGGGGGGTATATTAAATTTATATATATGCAGCCAATCAAACTACAGTATTAACTACATATATTAGTATACATTGAGGAGGTTCCTTATATTATTGTACAGCAGGCTTTGTCTACCAGGTATAACTAGGATGAAGACACCAAATTATCCTCGTTTGAGGCTAGCTTCCATCACCCTGTGTTATGATCCCAGGTAGCCGAAAAACGAGCCTTCATTTTGAGAATTATTCTATCAAGCCTGACCTGACTAGGAGGTCGGAAATACAGACATGAAGATTCATATGTAAAAAATAATTGGGTAAATTTTACATGGAGTTTAAGATTATGGGCAGTGAATAAGAAAACAGATAAATGACTGGTTAGGAGATGTGGATAATTTGCTGGAGGTGTAACACTGTAAAAGTGTTTGGTTTAGTTTATTTAAAATATATATAGTATATGAGTCAGAGACAAGGATTTGAGAAGGCGCCAGTTTGGTCGGCCTGAGACTCACACCTCTAAGCGTTAATGACCTCAAGTGACCTGAGGTCAGATCATGTGAATTTCACCTTGCTTCTGCTAATCTTATAATTGGAGCCTGGTAGCCTTCAAACATGCCGACGTTTAAGGAGTGGCTTGGTAGAGTGCCTGAGGCTATCTACTTGTGGGCGGAGTTAGTTACTAGGTTCCCCAATATATACTCGGAGAGCAGAGCATAGGGATAGAGAAGAACAGGACCTGGCCAGCAGAGCAGAGAAGACGGCCTAGCCAGGGAGGCTGTCGGCCGGCAGGGCGGGACAGTCTCTGTCAACTACAGACCCCCCCCCTCTCAATCCAGCTATAGGCTGACACTTGGTGAGTTGAGCATTAAGGTGACTTGGTCGTGTTTACAAATGTTGTGTGAGAAGCAGGGGCAGTCAAGTTGTAGGGTTCTCAAATTCTTGGATGATGGCTCACTTTGAATATTAATCTTTAACATTTGAATTGAATTGCTTAAATTATGATTCTTATCATGTGAAATATAATTGAATTTATTATTTAAATGGTCTTTAACTTTGTTCCCTAAAGTTTTTGAGTTGAGATGAGAAAGCCTCTGCGGTTTCATGATTTAATGAGTACACGATACAGATGGAACAGACTAATAATGACCTCTTGATAACATCTTTGAGAATATGGTGATACAGACAAGTTCCATTCTTTGTCTTGTATGTAATGGTCTTGAATGGATGGTGGCAGCATTTCTTCTACTACTACCTACTCTTCTACTTCTACTATCTAGTCTTCTACTTCTACCTATCTTCTCCTCTCCCTCCACCCCTCCTCTAAACTCTCCCTTTCAACTAATGACCCTCCTCGCTCCTCCCACCTCTCTACCTCTCTCACCCCAAACCCTCTAATTACTTCATTATCCATTTCTTTCCTTTCCTTTCTCTCATACGTTTGTGGCAGTGAAATGTATTCTAGAGTTCTCTCTAGAGTTTCGGGTAGCTGATCAAGTTATGGCGCCTTGTAGTCGTAGCACCTAGGTAGTCAAATACCTAGGTTACAAGGTGTTGAACGACAGAGGTTGCCTTAGGAACTCTGGAGGTGCTCTAGAATAGTTAGCTAACTGAGGACGGGATAACGGACTAGAGAGAGCTGTTTCCCCCGGCCTCGTTAGTTAACTGGGGGTTGGAATAATGGACAAAAGAGAGCTATTTCCCCCACCCCCCCGTTACAGAGGCATGAGGCTCGCATCTGGAGGGCTTTGACCTCACTTGAGCGCCAAACATCGCAGGGGAAAGCCGCGCTCCGTCTGAGCTCATGTCAGAAAGGAACCCCTAGTGATATATCTCCAAGAGAAGAGAAGTGTGCAGACGTGCCAGCTGTGTAATTGAGCTGGGAACATTGACTGAAATAGTATAGAGTGGAGGATTCATTATTATTATATGTGCATATGTATTGTGTATGTGCTTTGTCCAGTAAATGTATTCAAATTTGCTAGTGTTTGCCCATGTCCTAGTGAGGCTTCCCAGGAAATAGTAAAGAAAGAGAGAGAGAGAGAAAGAACCAAGAACCACCGCTGTGGACAGGGTAGGACGGAAAACTAGTAAGTCAAAGGGGATTGAGGAGATTATATCCCACAAGGAGAGAGTGGGGAGTCACAGCGGCTCGAGTGGGTGTGTGCATGTGACAATGAGGCTGAGTGTTGGAGCCGCATCCCCTAAACGTGTGACGTTGAGCCCCTCTCCAAGAGCCAGAAGCGCCTAGTGTGATTTCCTAGTGAAGTATAAGCACTCTACCGAGTTGTGGGTTGGGTTGTCCGTAAAGGAGGAACAACACGACAACACCACCAACCTGCACTATAATACCAGTAACTGATGTATCAAGTCTTGCTTCCTCTTCTTGTTCCTGTCAAAGGGCGCTAACTGTAAAGCCAGAATCCTAATATATGACAACTATATCAGAGAAAACACTGTATATTAAATAATAAGGACCAAGGCTTAATTACCTTTTATTATGAGGCGGGTTCGCATTCTAACCAGTTCGCCCAATATCTTCTTAACATTAATGGCCAAAAATGATTAGATAAACGGGTTTCGGTAGGACACTTTTCTTAAATATGCTGACAGTGTGTTGATGATGAAAGACCACTACTCTGATCTCCATCACACTTCTTCAAAGAGAAATTATAGGAGCCGAATTTGCTCCACTGCGCCTCTGGTCTTAACAACAATGGCTGACCCCTTCCTCCTCACTCACTGACGCCTCCCTCACTTTGTAGAGAAGTCAGTAACTGATAGAAGGGTCACATTTACTTTATTTTGATACTGATTATTAAGTTAATTCAAATGAGATGTTTTATGATGGTAAAAGTCCAAAGACTATTGTATTTAAGAATAATTCCCAACAGAATAGTTGATGAATTTATAATAGTATGTGGCAATGATATCCCATTTTCTATAGGTGGAAAATTCCACTACAAGCTACATTTTCTATGGGTTAACTTGTTTATACAATGCAGCAGCAATATTATCTGCCTGTTGAATTGATATTAGTAAATGGTGTCGGATTTTCCGACATAATTCCCCGGGGGCTGCTCACGGGTCGAAATCCTATTTAGAACAGATGAACACCGATACTCCTCCTTCGAATTATTAAATTAATTTGATGTTAGTAATTAGTAATCACACATTTGTGCATCTGTTCGTACAGTACGGATGTCCCATACTCGAGTTGCAGGGGTTAGAAGTCTAATGCGATTTCATTTCCCTGTTAACTCTTGAAAGGCTAAAATTCAAGCCTAAATACATATTTAACCCAGAAGACTGAATGTGATCAAGTACTACAGTCAAGCATGATTCAGGGACTGCAGTGAGATCAGTGACATTAGATATAACTTGAAGCTTGTTCAGGTAACTGGTCACTGATATATATACAATGAGGCCCATGGAATTCATCTTGATTAAATAATAAATGTATCAAAATCAGTCGTCAGATTTATTGGGTTTTAATTTAGTTAATTGATTCAGAGGATTGAATAGCCCATCATTAAAGCTAAGTATGGTTCTGAGACTGCAGTGGATTCAATGACATTGGTCGCAGTGACTTGTAGCTGTTTAGGCTACTGTTCACTGATTTGCCACTGAAGCCTCATGAACTCATCTTCAGCTTTAAATGATTATATTAACATCAACCTCTGTTGCTGTAGTCAGCTGTAACCTCCTTAGTATAATGCTACTGGAGAAATATAATCAACTGACAAATTTAGATTTCTACTGGTATTGTTTATCTGCAGGCATAGGTCTCCTCAGGCTTAATACTGGGCCTGAGAGTAATTTGCCTCTTGCAGAATTTAGCATGGTTATGCCCTGATATTTAGTAGGGCTACCAATGAATCGATGGTAGTAGTCTGTACCTATAAGGAGACCGGAGTCGGTGAGGTGATCAGACTTAATATTATCTGCCAATTTTATTCCTCTATTTCTCAGGAATTTGGTTGTTGCTCTCAGACCTTGAACTTGTAGGTCTACTGGTATTTTGTCCACCACAATGGCTTGTACTTGACAGACGTACCTGCCTAAACGTACTGATGGTTGTACCACCTGGTAGACTTGAGGTCCTGCATCTGTTATAAACCCCTGAGATGTTGATTGTCGTCTGGGCTACAGGTTTTAACTGTAGCTACATCTGCCAACCCTTTAGTGACATATGTTCTCTGGGATCCTTGGTCAAACAACCCACGGGTATGGACCTTGGCCCTCTTATTCTGGATGGTAATTTGGGCAGTAGGCAAAGTCGTATTACCTTTAGACTTTGCCGATTGGACACTCGTTGTTTGTTGCAACTTGCAGTACTGTACTGTGGTGGGAATGCTATCTTCCACCTTGGGTTTTGAATACGTTAATTTCGTATGTTTGCACAGTGCTGCATGGTGCCTACCTCTTCTATACCTGTTGCAGGTGTTGAATTGGGTATCACAATAACCTATGTTGTGTGACTTGAGACACCTTGAATATCTCCCTAATTCCTGGAGTCGCTTAATAGGAGTGTCTCTGTCTGGAAAATTAGCACAACGGTATGTTGAATGTTTCTTTTTGCAGAACATACATGTCCCCCAGCCTACTGCACGTTTGGAAGTTACCGGTTTGGGTGAACTAGTAACAGTAGGCTTCGAGGATTCTGCTGCATTGTCAGATTTCCTGCAACTTGATGTTAGAGTAATTGACTGATGTTTATTTGTGGTAGTTGTTTTACCCTTTAATTGACTCTTATTTTCTATTTCTGAAGGCTTGCAAGAGGCTTTAACTTCCTCATTTGCACGTCGTTTGTTTATGATGGAATGTAAATCTTCAATGATGTCCTGTACTGTCAGGATGGTGTTATGTTGATGTGTGTATAATTCATCTAGTATATTGCTGGACAATTTTCGTTGAAGGACTACTTTGGTCATCCATTCACTAGTAGTTATATCAACCTTAAGACTGAATGTTCTTAGTAGTGACTCAAACTCCATGCTGAAGGATTGTAATGAGTCAGCAGTGTGATCAGGTTGAGGTAAATCCAGCAATTGTAGTACTAGATGTATGACAGTTTTCTCATTGCCAGCATTATCCCTAGGAAGCTGGACTGGGAAATTAATGCTGCCGCTATTTTCATTTACATTTTCTACTACTGGTTCAGCTTCACCTCTAATTTCAGTTTGGAGGCATGTTAACTTAGTAGCCTCAGGTATTGGGTTTTCAGACTCCACAGAGACTGTGGATAAATTGTCTGAGAACTGCTTAATTTCTGGTGGTATAATATTGGGTGAAGCTTTATCCTTGTTGATTAAAGGATCTAATCTGGCTTGACATTTATTCTCAAAAAGATCCAAATTATCCATAATATTATCTACTTTATTTGATGTACTGGCTAATTGTTCTGATTCAATTATCCTGTGTAAATGTTCCAACCTGGCTTGAGTTTCTTCTTCATATTGTGCTAGGTCAGACAGGAATGGTTCCACATCTTCAACTACTATGTCGTCGTCGTCGTGGACCTGATTTTGGTAAGATTTCCTATTTGCTTTCAATATATGCAGTTGGGTTTGAATCTGTAGTAGTGGTATTTTCAACCGACGATAATTAATTACAGGCTCATATAACAATTTTTCATATTGGTCGAGATCTCTTGTCAGTTGACGTTTACTTGCTACTAAAGCACGCTTTGCTTTCTGTGGATTAGTCATGGCGACTTGTTAATTGGGCACCACTGGCTCATAAATAGTGAGCAAGTACTGATAGTAGCCTAGGGTAAAATTCTGCACTCACTAGGCGATAATCCTACCTCTTCTAGAGGTTAGCACTTAAAATTAATACACATTTTATATATATATATATATATATATATATATATATATATATATATATATATATATATATATATATATATATATATATATATGTATATATATATATATATATATATATATATATATATATATATATATATATATATATATATATATATATATATATATATATAATCATACACACTAATGATTTGAGTGATAAACTAGTGTCACTGGAAGTACCTTTGGGTTAGCTCCTCGATTATCACCCTAGGATGGTATAGACACTAATTAATCACTCAAAGGCGTAATGATCATAAATAAATTATTATATATACACAACTGAACTCAAACTGGTAATAATTACATCCAAAATAGGGTCTACACCATTCATTAATGGTGCTAGGTTGTTTAATATAGTACAAGTAGACTATGGTAATAATGGGACTAGGATGAACAATAAATAGTTCAACTAGTCAATGGTAATATCCTACCTGGTGTGGGTTGGCAATTGGTAAACATTGTATTGCGAACACTAGTGCAATATATATTAAATAATTCTCTATTTTGGAGAAATAATATACACAATTATTGATAATAGCCTCTATGCCTCTATGAAACTTCTAATATTATCTAGAATTATTAAATATTATTAGTGACCTCGCAAAATTAACTCCACAAAATCCGTGAACAATCTTGTGAGGACACAGCCACTAGTTTGGCTGGCTTCAATATAAGGCTATCATTTCACGGAATAATAACCCACCAAATCTGTGGGTGACTGTGAAACCGCTGATGAGGCTGGACTGAGCTGAGGGGGTCGTGAGCTCTTCGAGGGAGGCTATGCTGCCGGTCTTTGACTGGCTAAGTATTGTTCACTAATTTATTACACTAGTTTATTTAATTTGATGACAATCTAGCTCTCTAGACCATCTAGGTTCGAAAGACCAAATAATCTAGGTTCGAAGGACCAAATAATCCGGTTTCGAAGGACCAAATAATGTGGGAACCGACCTGTGAGATTTATATTTAATTTATATGAATTTATATAGAATTTATATTTGCGTTAATTTATATATTTCGATAGCAATTAGTATGATGTTAAGTGGACTGTATTTCTGCAATAATCTCACAAATCGATCTTTACACATTAGTGGGGGAGGTTTATATTAAATTTATATACATGCAGCCAATCACAACTACAGTATTAACTACATATATTAGTATACATTGAGGAGGTTCCTTATCTTATTGTACAGCAGGCTTAGTCCACCAGGTATAACTAGGATGTAGACACCAAATTATCCTCGTTTGAGGCTAGCTTCTATCACCAAGTAACTGATGTATCAAGTTTTGCTTCCTCTTCTTGTTCCTGTCAAAGGGCACTAGCTGTAAAGCCAGAATCCTAATATATGACAGCTATATCAGAGAAAACACCATATATTAAATAATAAGGACCAAGGCATAATTACCTTTTATTATGAGGCGGGTTCACATTCTAACCAGTTCGCCCAATATCTACCTAACATTAATGAGCAAAAATGATTAGATAAACGGGTTTCGGTAAGACACTTTCCTTGATTATGTTGACAGCGTGTTGATGATGGAAGACCACTACTCTGATCTCTATCACACTTCGTCCAAGAGAAATTATAGGAGCCGAATTTGCTCCACTGCGCCTCTGGTCTTAACAACAATGGCTGACCCCTTCCTCCTCACTCACTGACGCCTCCCTCACTTTATAGAGATGTCAGTAACTGATAGAAGGGTCACATTTACTTTATTTTGATACTGATAATTAAGTTAATTCAAATGAGATGTTTTATGATGGTAAAAGTCCAAAGACTAACGTATTTAAGAATAATTCCCAACAGAAGAGTTGATGAATTTATAATAGTATGTGGCAATGATATCCCATTTTCTACAGACGGAAAATTCCTCTACAAGCTACATTTTCTATGGGTTAACTTGTTTATACAACGCAGCAGCAATATTATCTGCCTGTTGAATTGATACTAGTAAATGGTGTCGGATTTTCCGACATCATAAACATAGTACTTGTTATTGTTGTTATATATGTAAATGTAGAAATATAAAAATATATTTCTACATTTAGAAAATAGAACAGGATCTTAATTAAGGTTGGTTCGCCGTTTTGATTAATTTTTTCACTTAATGGAGATTCTATAGTGGTGGTGGTAGTTTTTAGTGGGTGGTGGTTGGTGGTAGTGGTGAGTGATAGTTACAGGAAGGAAGAAGGAGGAAGAGGAAGGAGAAGTAGGAGGTCGAAATGGAAGGAGGAGTAGGTAAGGTAGGAAGGAGGAGGCCGAGGAGGAGGAGGAAGGATGCAGAAGAGGAAGGTGGAGGAGGAGGAGGTTAAGAAGGAAGGAGGAGGAGGTCGAGGAGGAAGGAGGAAGAATTCCAAGTAAGAGGATGAGGTCGAGGAGGAAGGAGAAGGAGGCCGAGGAGGAAGAGTATAAGATGGAGGAGCTCGAGGAGGAAGGAGGAGAAGACCGAGGAGGAAGAAGGAGGAGGTCGAGACAGAGGAGGATGAGAGCGAGAAGGAAGGAGAAGGAGGAGAAGGGGCAAGAAGGAAGGAGAAGGAGGGCGAAGAGGAAAGAGGAGGACATGAAGGAAGAAAGAGGAGGAGGAAGTAGTAGGGCAAGGAGGAAGGAGGAGGAGGGGGGCGAGGAGGAAGGAAGAGGAGGGCGAGGAGGAAGGAGGAGGAGGGCGAGGAGGAAGGAGGAGGAGGGCAAGGAGGAAGGAGGGAGAGGGCAGGGATGAAGGAGGAAAAGAGCGAGAAGGAAGGAGGAGGAGCAGGGCGGGGAGAAAGAGGGAGGTGGGCAAGGCGGAAGGAGGAGGGCGAGAAGGAAGGAGGAAGAAGAAGTAGGAAGAGGAGGCATGAGGAGGAGGGCGAGGAGAAAAGAGTAGGAAGAGGGGGAAGGAGGAGGAGGGCGAGGAGGAAAGAAGAGAAGGGCGAAGAGGAAGGAGGAGGGCGAAGAGGAAGGACGAGGAGAAAGGAGGAAGAGGGCGAGGAGGAAGAAGGAGGAGGAGGAAGGCGAGAGGGAAGGAGGAGGAGGGCGAGGAGGAAGGAGGTGAAGGGCGAAGAGGAAGGAGAAGAGCGAAGAGGGAGGAGGGCGAAGAGGAAGGAGGAGGGCAAGGAGAAAGGAGGAAGAGGGCTAGGAGGAAGGAGGAGGAGAAAGGCGAGAAGGAGGGAGGAGGAGGAGGGCGAGGAAGAAGGAGGAGGAGGAAGAAGGAGTAGGAGGTCGAGGAGGAAGGAGGAGGAGGATGAGCGGGAGGAGGAAGAGGTCGAGGCTGAGGTGGAAGGAGGATGAGGTAGAGGAGGAAGGAGTAGGTCTTGGAGGAAGGAGGAAGAGGAGGAGGGGGAAGGAGGACGTCGGGGAAGGTGGAATTAAGTGACGGAGGACAAGAGGAGGGGGAAGAATAGCAGGGGTAGGATTAGTAGAGGTAAGAAGGGGAGGGCGAAGAGGAGGAGGAGTAAGAGAAGGGGGATGAGAAGGAAGGGGAAGAGGAGGGGAGAGGGGAGGGGTAAGAGAAGGGGGAAGAGAAGAGGAAAGAGAAGGGAAATGAGGAGGGGGAGGGGTAAGAGATGGGAATGAGGAGGAAGGGGAAGAGGTGGGGAAAGAGGGGAGTGGTAAGAGAAGGAGGATAAGGAGGAAGGGGAAGAGGAGGGGGAGGGGTAAGAGAAGGGGGATGAGTGAGGAAGCGGAATAGGAGGGGGAGGGGTAAGAGAAGGGGGGGTATGGAGGGGGGGAAGAGGGGAGGGGTAGAAGGATGAGGGTGAAGAGGAAAAGGAAGAGGAGGGGAAAGAGAAGGGGGGGGGGTAAAGAGTGGAGAGGGTAAGGGAAGGGTGGGTAAGGAGAGGGTGGGGTAAGAGGAGGGGGAAGAGAAGGGGATGAGGAAGAAGGGTAAGAGAAGAGGAAGAGTAGGGGGGAGGGGGTAAGAAAAGGGTGGATGAGGAGGAGGGGGAAGAGGGTATTGGTAAGAGAAGGAGGATGAGGATGATAAGGAAGGGGAAGAAGAGGGAAAGAGGGAAGGGGTAAGAGAAGGAGGGGAAGAGGGGAGGGGTAAGAGAAGGAAGGGGGAAGAGGGGAAGGGTAAAAGAAGGGAGAGGAGGAGGAGCAGGGGGAGGGGGTGACGGTGTAACTACGCATAAACACTGGCCCACCACGGTCACTTCTCGCCTGGTGACAGCCTCTTGACAACCGTCACTGCCCCACCAACCTGCATTGTTATAAATTAGAGATAAAGTTATTTAAAGCATCATTATCTGATTCTTTATTTTTCTTGCTGTTTTTTATGAAGGTGGTTATCTTGTGATCTTGAGATGATTTCGGGGCTTTTTTTTTTTTTTTTTTTAGTGTCCCCGCGGCCCGGTCCTCGACCAGGCCTCCACCCCTAGGAAGCAGCCCGTGACAGCTGACTAACACCCAGGTACCTATTTTACTGCTAGGTAACAGGGGCATAGGGTGAAAGAAACTCTGCCCATTGTTTCTCGCCGGCGCCTGGGATCGAACCCAGGACCACAGGATGACAAGTCCAGCGTGCTGTCCGCTCGGCCGACCAGCTCCCTAACACACCATATGAGGTGAACACACCATATGAATCTACCAAGACTTGCCTGTATAATCCAGCGTGCTAACACGTCATGGCAACTATTGTAGGATTACAGTGTACAAGCTTCAGCCGTCACATAGGATCCCGTTAGACTCCCTCCCCCATCTCCCCTTACCCTCCAATCTTCCCTCCTCCCCTGTTCCTTCCCCCCTTCTCTTCCCCTTCCTCCTCCTCATTCCCGTTTTCTTACCCCTCCCCATTTCACCTCCTCCTCATTTCCCCCTCCTCCTCATCCACACTTCTCTTACCCCTCATCCCTTCTTACCCCCCATCACTTACCCCTCCCCCTCCTCTTACTCCTCCTCTCTCCGCTCTCCTCTTCCCCTTCCTCCTCATCCCCTTCTTTTACCCCTCCCCCTCTTCATCCCCCTTCTCTTTCCCCTTCTCTTCCCCCTTCTTCTTCCCCCTCCTCCTCATCTTCCCCTTCTCTTACCCCCTTCTCCTTACTCCCCCTTCTCTTTCCCCTCCTCCTCATTTCACCCCTCCTCCTCATCCACACTTCTCTTACCCCTCATCCCTCCTTACCACCCATCTCTTACCCCTCCCCCTCCTCTTCCCCTTTTCTTACCCCTCCTCTCTCCGCCCTCCTCTTCCCCTTTTCTTACCCCCTCCTCTCTCCGCCCTCCTCTTCCCCTTCCCCCTCATCCCCTTTTTTTATCCCTCCCCTCTTCCCCCTCATCTTCCCCCTTCTCCTCATCTCCCCCTTTTCTTATCCCTCCCCTTCTTTACCCCCTTCTCTTACCCCTTCTCCTTACCCCCCCTTCTCCTTACCCCCCTTCTCTTACCCTATCCCCTCCTCTTCCCTTTCTCACTCATCCCCCTTCTCTTTGGGCTGAACACAAGATACCATCTGGGAGGTAAAATCCTGCAAGAGTCAAACAGAGAGAAAGATCTGGGGGTTGATATGACACCGAACGTGTCCCCAGGGGCCCGCATCAAAAGTATATATCAGCAGCATATGCTAGAGGAGCCGCCTAGGGAGCCGGTCGGCCGAGCGGACAGCACGCTGGTCTTGTGATCCTGTGGTCCTGGGTTCGATCCCAGGCGCCGGCGAGAAACAATGGGCAGAGTTTCTTTCACCCTATGCCCCTGTTACCTAGCAGTAAAATAGGAACCTGGGTGTTAGTCAGCTGTCACGGGCTGTTTCCTGGGGGTGGAGGCCTGGTCGAGGACCGGGCCGCGGGGACACTAAAGCCCCGAAATCATCTCAAGATAACCTCAAGATAGACTGGCCAACATAAGAACTGCCATTAGAAACTTGTGTAAGGAATCGTTCAGGACCCTGTATACCACTTATGTCAGACCAATCCTGGAATATGCAGCTCCAGCCTGGAGTTCACACCTAGTTAAACACAAGACAAAGTTAGAGAAGATTCAGCGGTATGCCACCAGGCTCGTCCCAGAACTGAGAGGTATGAGCTACGAGGAAAAGCTAAATGAGCTGAACCTCACGTCCCTGAAAAACAGAGTAGTAAGGGGATAGATGATAACCACCTACAAAATTCTCAGGACGTATTCATCCATCGTCTTGGTTCTAGGGTACAGTCTTCCCCTTCCCATAGATTCTTCAATACATGCAGCGATCCCTTTACCGTGCGACCATACAGGAGCTCGAATGGCGAGAACAGGGTACTTACCTGGGGTACTTCCCTGTAGGCAAACAGTACCGGGTTAGTGTATCGCCACCATTCCTTGAGTTGCTCTATGCACATCTTCCTGAGCATCCTCTTCAGGGTTCCATTGAACCGCTCTACCAACCCATTCCCCATGGCATGATAAGGTGTGGTGAATGATGACTGCAACATGAGTAGCCTAGCTACTTCCACCATCATCACACTGGTGAACTGTGCTCCCCTGTCGCTGTGTATCTTATCAGGTATACCAAGGCGACTGAAGAACCCAATCAATGCTTCCACCACTGTGACGGTCTCGATATTCTTCAGAGGTGCCGCCTCTGGATAACGAGTAGCATAATCAACTATGGTCTGGATATATCTGCTGCCGTCCGATGCCCTCGGGTCAATTGAACCAATTATATCAATACTGACCATCTTTAATGGTTAATCTGTGATGAGGAAAGGCTGCACCTTACATCTGTCAGCGGTGCGTTGACAGGCGTCACACGACCGAGTATACCGCTGTATGTCCCTAGTCATCCCTGGCCAATAGAACGATAACTGAATTCGTTCACTTGTCTTCGCATGTCCCATGTGACCCCCCCCATTACTCCCTCATGACCAAGAGTAAACACAGCTAGGCGGTGTTCTTTTGGAGATGTAGCGAGTAATTCTTATACTCTCTCCATTATCTCATTATCTTAATGGTGTAACTAATTAGCACTAACTATACAAGCTATAATTCTATCCCTAATTACAGGTAACAGTTCTCACATCCTCCTGTCCTAGTAAAGAAAGGTGAGGGGTAGTCACCATATATAAGGAAGTGATATGAGAATAAATACACGGGAGGCATCTCCCATCACGCAGGGTGCAGTCGCACCTCCACAGATCTCCAGTATCATCTATTGATACTGGTAATGGCTCAAAAGGGCCACCACTTACGGGCTATTCATGCCCGTGCCACCTTTTGGGTGGCTTAATCTTTATCAATCAATCAATCGAATAAATACAGTCACACACAAAGCAGAACGTTCATTCACAGGACGGGAGAGACATCTCCCGCCAACACATCACAAGGCGCAGTATGGCCACAATGCGACCCAAACGTCTTAAGGTCAGAGCTACTCCACTTGACGGTCATGCTATCGGAAGAAGCAATACTTTAAAGGTCCTGAAGGACGTAACTGGCCTCAAACCCGCTGACATTAGTCAGGAAGGTGAAGATATCGTGCTCTACTTTTCATGTGAAGAGGAGCTAGAAAAACTCCTCACTAACGATGCCTTTCTTCGCAAAGAGCACTACCTACATCCTCACTTCCCACGTCAGTTCCTGGCCGGAAGAACTGTTGTTACCAGCAGGACCAGCCGGTGGATAGCTGAGCGACCTCAACATCATATCATAAACAATATCGAGGACGAAAATCCAAACCTGTCGGTATTCAACCTAGAGTTCTGCAACACCGACAAAACATCAATGAAGATTACGTTTACCACCATAGCTGCGGCCACCCAGGCTGCCACACAAGGATTCTACTGCTTCGGCCTAAAAATACCACCCCACCAAATAAAAAAGGAACGATACCATGAGATCCAGCAGTGCTTTAAGTGCAACGAGCTCTTCCACCCGACCAACAAGTGTCAGCACCCTGTCCAGAGGTGCAGCCTGTGCGCACTGGACCATCACTACTCCATATGCAAGGCAACAGTCCATCACTGCTTGCTCTGTGATGGCAATCACCCCGCAATTTCCTACCGCTGCCCCCGCAGACAGGAAATCATCAAGGCCCAGGTTGAAGCCAAAAGAAACAACTCGTCTACCTCCTCGACCAGAGCCCCAAGCGTTCAACTCACCACCTTAGCTCTCACTAATCGACCTGAAGACTTTCCAGTCTTACCAACATGTGGCTCCTCCCAGCAAGTGACACAGCCTTCTCATTGGGGACCCAAGGTCCCCAATGAGAAGGTCCCACAGTCTCCTTCACAGCCCCCTGCATCACGTGCAGGGATTATCCCTGGTCTTCTTAAACTAGCGGAAAGGCTTGCAGGACCAGACAACCAGCGCTTTGTCAGTGAACTAAACGCATTATACATAGACAATGGCCTGGCCCCCATCATAGCCACTAGCGTAAATCTCACTGCCTCCTCTACCACTCCGGAGACTACCACCAGGACGACCAGGTGGTCAACTTCAACACCGACTCCAGAACCGCCCATGACCCGGGCGACACAAACAGAGGTAATTCCTTCTCCAGCTTCCAACACTCCTACCATCACTATCTCAGCAGCCGCGCTAGTAGACATGCTGTCTACAAACGATAACAGTACCACCAGCGCTCCTGAATTAGCTACAACCACCAATCAACGACACCTAAACCTACCTAAGGCTGCGAGGCGAAAGACAAAAACGCCCACTACGGAGGTTACGGACTCCTCAGACGAGGAAATCATAGTAGGAGCTCCACCGCCGCATCACAAATACGACACCTACACGGTTCAAGACTTCCTCATGGAGGCCACGTCACCAAACTCTAACGACAGCACTGCTCAGCCAAAGTCGCAGGCAAAGAAAAAACGGAAAACCTAGAGGTCTAAACTAACCCCACCAGCTCCATAACTGGTATAGCCAGCCCTCCAGACTGAAAACCATCATGAAGACCCCCATCCATCGCCACATCTCTAGTATCAGCCACTGATACAGATAATGGCTCCAAAGAGCCTCCACTTACAGGCTCACCATAGCCCGTGCTACTGGAACTTATCGTTCTGAGTAGCGAATCTTAAACAACAACAGAATAAATAACAGACACGGGAGACATCTCCCGTCACGCAGGGTGCAATTGCACCTCCACAGATCTCCAGTATCATCTATTGATACTGGTATTGGCTCAAAAGGGCCAACACTTACGAGCTATTCATGCCCGTGCCACCTTCTGGGTGGCTTCATCTTCATCTTCACATGGGAGACATCTCCCATCACGCATGGTGCAGTCGTACCTCCACAGATCTCCAGTATCATCTATTGATACTAGTGATGGCTCAAAAGGGCCACCACTTACGAGCTATTCATGCCCGTGCCACCTTTTGGGTGACTTAATCTTCATCGCAGGGTGCAGTTGCACCTCCACAGATCTCCAGCTCTTGATATTGGTAATGACTCAAAAGGGCCACCACTTACGGGCTATTCATGCCCGTGCCACCTTTTGGGTGACTTAATCTTCATCGCAGGGTGCAGTTGCACCTCCACAGATCTCCAGCTCTTGATATTGGTAATGGCTCAAAAGGGCCACCACTTACGGGCTATTCATGCCCGTGCCACTTTTTGGATGGCTTAATCTTCATCTTGGACACATTCATTGGAGACATCTCCCGTCACGCAGGGTGCAGTTGCACCTCCACAGGTCTTCAGTATCATCTATTGATACTGGTGATGGCTCAAAAGGGCCACCACTTACGGGCAATTCATGCCCGTGCCACCTTTTGGGTGGCTTCACCATTTGGTCACCACTTGGTCCTGGAGACATCTCCCGTCACGCAGGGTGCAGTTGCGCCTCCACAGATCTCCAGCATCATCTTTTGATACTGGTAATGGCTCGAAAGGGCCACCACTTACGGCCTATTCATGCCCGTGCCACCTCTTGGGTGGCTTAATCTTCATCAATCAATCAATTTGGGTGGCTTCATCTTCATCTTAACACATTAACAAGGGAGACATCTCCCGTCACGCAGGGTGCATTCGCATCTCCACAGATCTCCAGTATCATCTCTTGATACTGGTAATGGCTCAAAAGGGCCACCACTTACGGGCTATTTATGCCCGTGCCACCTTTTGGGTGGCTTAATCTTCATCAATCAATCAATCAATCAATCAATCAATCAATCAATAAATAACAGTACAATTCCCAGTCAAGAATGTAGCACTCGGCGTAGGCAGTTCTAATCGTCTCCAAGACGCTACAGCATCGACACAGAACAGGCAGCAGACTAGGACTGCATCGAGCTACAAAGTCAGCAAGTTGAGGAGTGAGCCCAACTGTGAGGATTGACATATGTAGAGGTCACAATATGGGACACTTTCAGTTGTGTAGTTACTACTATTTTACTGTATTTCCATGAGTGGAGAAAGAGGTATTTTTTAATTGTTTCCATTTCTTTATTTGTGCCGTGTATCTTGCAGTGTTCCCGTTCGAGCAGTGAAGTGGTAACGGGAGTTTTCCCTTGGTTAGTTGATAATTTATTATTATATTTGGCCAGCGCTTGTTATACTGTTGTGTTGCATTAAAGCTATGAATTATTTATGATATTATTTACAGGAGAAAGTGTTTTGGAAGTTTTACCGTGAGTGGCAAAAGTGTACCGTGTTGTACCATATTGTTCTGTATGTAAACAGTAGACAAGTTGTGTCCTTGGTGTAATATAGTGTGTACCTGTGAAGGATACCTGTACCTGTGGAAAGCCGGTGGCTGAGCGAACAGAATACTGGATAGGGACATTGGGAGGTTAGACTTAAACGACCGTTTTCTAGAAACAGCAAATTTATTCAACAAACCTAGAACTACTACAACAACGAGTTTACATTACTTTACTGTCAACCCCAGTGGCACATTTAAGAACAACTATTCAACAGCCTGGTGGACCCACGGGATATTTCCCGTCGTCGCTGACTGAATAATGACACTAACTGAACAGAGGGTTGCCCACTGGTGGCACAATCTTACAATCAATATTGTCACGGCCTTCACGGTGAACAAATACTATAATCACAAAACTTGTGGCACTCGCTACTCTTCCAACGAGGTACCAAGTAACAAGGAGGGTGATCCAAGAATGATAACCCCTTAAAAAATCTTACGTTAACACTTGTCTCTCAGGACAACAGGAACAAAAGTTACACTAATTGAATTTAAACATTTACGTTATCACCTTCGTGTCTCAACGACACTTAAATGGCAACAATAACTCGAAAGCCCATTAATTACATCATACTTGAAACGTCAAGCATTCAGTGAGTAATCCCCAATTAATTACTGTCACTACAACAGCCGATGAATTCAGACGAGTATTGATAAAGTCTACTGTCATCTAACTGACAGGTCTCTTCCAGTCTTACGAGAAGATTACCTTAATGAGGGTTCTACTACTTTGCTTCCACATAGCGACAAGACACCCTGTGTAAAAACAACATCAACACCGTGTGAATTCACTAAGTGGCGGGTGCTAATTCTCCTTAATTAGCTACGAGTGATTAATCCCCCTGCCCGCAGACAGATCTGATCAGTCCAACGAATAACGACAGCTTAATGACAGCGCAATTGACTCCGACCATGAGAGGACGGTCAACCCCTTACATTAATGAATCACTTAATTAACGACAGCTCGTTAATTCGTTAACACTATGTTAGTCTCCCTATTGGCAGTTCCTCCACTGCGTGAACTCACTGTGACTGTTGCAATTACACGACTTTACGTTAATCACAACGCTGTTCAACAAAACAACAATGCCCTCATTAAGCAATCCCTAGTGACGTTAAATGACTTTAATTCTCACGGAATCCGTCACAGTGCACAACATATTACACCAAGGACACAACTTGTCTACAGTTCACATACGGTATAACATGGTACAACACGGTACACTTATGCCACTCATGGCAAAACTTGCAAAACACATTACCCTGTAAATAATATCACTAATAATTTATGGCTTTAATGTAACACAAAGTATAACAAGCGCTCCCCAAATATAATAATAAGTTATCAACTAACCAAGGGAATACTCCCGTTACCACTTCACTGCTGGAACGGGAACACTGCAAGATTCACGGCACAAATAGAGAAATGAAAACAATTAAAAAATACTTTTTCTCCATTCTTGGAAATGCAGTAAAATAGTAGTAACCACACAAATGAATGTGTCCCATATTGTGACCTCAACACATGTCAACCCTCACAGTTGGGCTCACTCCTCAACTTGCTGACGTCAAACAGATGTAACTCACACGTTTCAATTCCCATCACCTCACCAGGTGGTCAACAGGGACAATGGCAAGACTGAACACTGGGCGCAAAACCAGCTTCAGAGTTTTATACACCAAAATAGAAACAGTGTACTTACTTCAATCTCACCGACCGGTTACATACATACACTCACTCATACGACAACCACTTGCTGCTGCTGTAGGTGATGAAATAGGCGTCCTCTCTACTTCGTACATGTGGTCGGCAGAACCACGGGTGGCTGGTGCATTGGGAGGCTGGTGCGGTATCCCCACACTCAGACCAGGGTGGCGTGGTACACACAGCCTAGAGTAGAAGAGGGCACGCGGCACAGCGGCTAGTATGGTACCAGGCCCTCAACACTGGCGCGGTACAGCAAGGTACGATGGTACGGCGCTATATGGCATGGCACATAAATGATATGAAAAATTAGAAAATGAAAAATGAGTCCTTGACTGTTCACTGCTAATTCATCGTACTTATGAATTTAAGGTTTCCAACACAACACAGAAACCTTCTCAAGATCGTCTCTCCCAGGTACCTTGTAGCTAAGGAACGATAGAAGACGCATGTCACTTCCACACGACGATAACAGCCTCCCCCAATCCAGTTACTATGGGATGGCGTCCCACAATCACGTGGCCCAGGTGACAATCACTCAAAGTTCACACTCGTTAGCTGGTTTAATCTCCTAGAATCCCCTCTTTCACGAGACCGGATTCTTACTCCCAAGGTCTCGGGACGATGGCACGACGATTGAGAGTGACTTGTGTGTCGAAGCAGGTGGTATTTCAGGTGCCTGGCCTTAGCACGAGAAATTATGTCAACCTCAAGCAACGTCCACTTGTAAAAATGCCTGTTGGCGCCAAAAGATGGCCCGAGGTGCTCACACGGTACACTCAGCTCCTTCGACTAATCACCGCATAGCATTCCCGAGGCCCCTGTTGCGCTCCTTCAAGACGACGCTATGCCCCCCTCTCACGAGGGTAACACGTGAGCAAGAGGATCTACCTACAACCGTTAATCCCCAAACCCCCTCACTACACTTGAACTGGTACAAAAATTCACAGAAATAAACTTCCTGTTGTATCTTTCTCCGCAGACCTGCTAGAGCGATCACAATGACGTTAATAACCAGCTCTCCTCATGAGCTCTCCAACGACACCCGGCACGACTGTGTAGAGGTTGTATTCCGAAAATTGAGTCATGGTGCACATGCACCTGTGCACATTGCAACCATTCAATGCACAAGGGAGCTGGAAAAATCCATTTCCTGACAAACAGGCAAAATGTTCATTTATATGGGCTTGTAATTTTCAGTGTTCTCCATAGAGGTAATTTTTATGTTATCTTTGTGTCACCAGCAAAAGATGAGAGCAATTACTCGTATTTTGTATATATCTGATACGAGAATTAGAAACAGCAGTTGTGCAAGTACCAGGACAAGAGGTATAGAGTTTTACACTGTTCTTGGAATCGATTTTCCTTACTTTATTATTCCGTCTCTGTACTGTACCTGCAATTTCTATGAACTTAATTGTTTCCATGGTCACATTAAGCAAATGCCTTTGTAAAGTCAGTGTACTATATTACTACAACTGTATGTTGGACTTTCTTTTGTATGGTTTTCTATTCCATTTGTATATCTTCAGTCTAGTACAATTGCTTCAGCTTCTGCTCTAGTTATTCAATTTTCCTGTTTAAAGAATATTTTCGTTCATGATTAAGCATTTTATTAATTATTTTCTTTCCTCTGTAATGCCATCGGTATTCTCCAAGTTTTTTACCTTTTTATATTCTTGAAAGAAACGTATTACAGTCACAGTTACCATCAGAGCACCAGCGGGGTGATGGGGAAACAGCCTTGGGCACCATCATCTTTTGTCTGGTCGAGTGGTTAAGGTGTGCTGTACACCAGTTGCAGAGTGCATCTGGCAGTATGGGTTCGAGTCACTTCTGGAGTGTGAGTTTTCGGTTGCATATTTGCCTGGGGACAAATATATATATATATATATATATATATATATATATATATATATATATATATATATATATATATATATATATATATATATATATATATATATATATATATATATTGTGACGGTAACGCGTTGGTGTTCGGCTGTTTCAAAAGCTAGGGGTATGGCCTCGTCACATAAAGAAACAAAAAGAGAAAATCTGGAACTTCCGTCTGTGGTAAGGTAATGGGAAGACACACAAAACACAAGTAAATTTAACAATGAGATTTTAATTACGTTAGAAAAGCAAAACATGAATAAAATGGACATAAAAATTGTAACATAAAATCAATCAAACAAAATAATAAGAATAATCACTAGCAAAATGAAAAGTTACGTTAATACAAGTGAATAATATACAAGGAGATATATGAGTGCAGGAATATTGGCTTTAAGCTGCCACTTCTCTTAGTACACGTAAGCCAGGGCATAGTCTACCAATGAGACGTGTTAACTTGTGGAAAGCACGGGATATTCTGAGGGCTGTAGGTCGTGGTGGCCCAGACGTCAGGTAGTGTGGCGGGTGGAGGGAGCAGGTGCGATGTACACCAGCCAATCAGCGACATGCAGGCGACGGACAGGTAGATTGCTGGTTAGAGTGGCGGAGGTGGAGCAGGTGTTCCCGGTGCTGAATACATTTGCTCTCTGGCAAACCTTGGTGTTGTACTTGTTGGATATATCTTCTATATTAGTTGTTATTATTGTTAGGGACGTACTTAGGAAGGAAGAGCAGGCTCAATCTCTCTTGAAGGAGATTATCGTCACAACTCTCCCCCGAAGCCTGCGGTTCTGGAAGAAGTACGTCGTTATGTGGTGGAGTAATTGGTGGAGTCGCTTCTACTTCATAAACTCTGGAGAGGGCATCGGCTATGATGTTGTCAGAACCCTTGATATAGCGGATCTCCAGGTTGAAATCTTGTAAATACAAAGCCCATTGTAGAAGACGCTGGTTAGTGAATTGGGCTTGATGTAGGAAGCGGAGAGGGTTGTGGTCTGAGAAGATGGTGGTAGACCTGGCGCCTTATAGGTACAGAGCGAAGTGTTGGAGATTCAGGACGATGGATAGTAGCTCCTTTTCAATAGTGCTGTAGTTCCTCTGGTGTGGTTTCAATTTGTAGCTGTAGTAGCTGACAGGTAGAACCTCCTCGCCTCGTTGCTGCATCAGGACACCACCAACGCCGGTACCACTGGCGTCGACATGAAGGACGAAAGGCTTGGTGATATCTGGCGAGGCGAGAATGGGATTAGAACAGAGGAGGAATTTGAGTTGTTCGAAAGCAACGGTTTGCTGCATGGTCCACTTAAACCGTTGCTTGGGACTGGTTAACAGGATTAGAGGTGTGGCGACTGTACTGAAATTTCTCACAAACCTACAAAAGTAGGAGGCAAGACCAAGGAAGCGCAGGAGCTGCTTCCTGGTGGTAGGCTATGGATAATGTTGGATGGCTTGAGTGTGTGAGTTTAACGGAGCTAGGCTGCCACTCCCAATAACATGACCCAGATAACGCACTTTACCTTTCGCGAAGGTGGACTTGCCCAGGTTGATGGTGAGGCCGACTGTCAGGAGCTTGGAGAACAGACGTCGCAGCTGGAGCAGATGTTCACTCCAGGTGTTGGATGCTACGACGATATCATCCAAGTAGGCGTATGTGTTATCCAAGCCCTGGATGACACGGTTGACAGCTCTCTGAAAGGTGGCCGGGGCATTACATAGTCCGAAAGGAAGGCGTTCATATCTGAAAAGTCCAAAAGGAGTGATAAAGGCAGATATCTCTTTAGCTCGCTCCGTTAGACACACTTGATAGTACCCCTTCAGCAAGTCCACTTGGGACAAGTACTGGGCATTACCAATGGCGTCTAGAATGTCATCTATCCTTGGCAAAAGGTATGCATCCTTGACGGTTACGTTATTTAGTTTACGATAGTCAGTACATAACCGTACTTTACCTTGGGGATTGGGCACCAAGATACAGGGTGAGGCCCAGGCGGACTCACAAGGTGTAGCCAGTCCATGACCCAAGAGGTACTGCACCTCAGCACGCATGACTTCCTTCTTGCTAGGGCTGATTCGGTAGAAGGGTTGACGAATCGGCCGGGTGTCGGGGAGCAGTTAGATGTCGTGCTGGGTAACATTACACTCTTGGGGGTCATCTCGGAACAACTCCTGATGTTCTCTGAAGATCTTGACAAGAGGTGCACTATGATTATCCTGAAAGTATTTGGGAAGATCATTAAGGATTTCTGAATTAGAAAGCGCTGACTCCTTGTCAGTGCTTTCGGGAGGAGAAGCTGGGAAGGTCTCACTGTGGATGTATGGTTCTGTAAAAGTAGAATAATTTATCATGACAGTGGGAGGAGTACCATTATATTGCTTCAGGAGGTTGACGTGGCACAGCTGGGTCTTCCGCCGCCTATCTGGAGTCTCTAGAACGTAGTTATGGTTGTTTCTGCACTCCTTGATGCGGTAGGGTCCTGAAAACCTGTTTTGTAAAGGAGAACCTGGGATAGGGAAGTATGCTAGCATGAAGTCTCCCGGCTTAAATTTTCTTACTTTGCTGGTCTGGTCGTAATGAGTCTTCATCCTCTCCTGTGCTTTCAATAGATTATCATGGGCAAAACGGTGGACTCTCTCTAGAATGTGTTGAAGGTTTTGAAGAAACTGGGGCACATTCTGATGCTCACTGAAGGTGGCATCTCGGAGAGAGTCTTTGAAAGCCTTGAGGGGAGTACGGCACTTACGGCCGTAGAGCATCTCATAAGGAGATACTCCTAGCGACTCATTGGGAAGACTTCTATATATGCACATTATCAAATCAATTTGCTTATCCCAATCCTTAGAGGTTTCACTACAAAACTTTTTCAGGAGTGCTTTGATAGTCTGATGACTACGCTCAAGAGAACCCTGTGAAGCAGGATGATAGGGGCTGGACAATACCTGTTTGATGTTGAACTCCTCCAGTGTCCTTTTGAAGAGATCACTGGTGAAGTTGGTACCACAGTCGCTCTGAATCTCCCTGGGAAATCCATATTGAGTGAAGATCTTCAATAAATGCTTTACAACCGTAGCAGCCGTGATGTTCTTCACTGGAACTGCTATGGGAAATCTGGTGGTAGGACACAGGATGGTTAAGATATAGGCGTTACCTGAACTGGTCCGAGGTAAAGGACCAACACAGTCTATAATAAGTCTGTGGAAAGGTTCCGCAGGCACCTGTATGGGAATCAGTGGCGCTCTGGGAATAGAGATGTTCGGTTTGCCTGCCATCTGACATGTATGACACTGTTTTACGTACTGTTTGACGCTATTTACCATACCTGGCCAGTAGTAGTCTTGACGAATTCCATGGTAAGTCTTGTTGAATCCGTAGTGGGAGAGTGCTCCGTGGGCCAGGTGTAGAATAGTGGGCCGCAGGTTGGCAGGAATCACAAGTTGTTCGATGTTGGCCCAATCGTCCTCTTCCTTCAGTTTACTGGGTCTATATCTGCGGTAGAGCAAGTCGTTCTCTACGAAGAACCCAGGAATACTGTCGGGTTGAGTCTCAGCCTGGAAAAACAATGGTGTTAAGGTAAGATCTTCCCTCTGCAACTTACGGAACTCCAACTTGGTCAGATTCGGGGGTAGTTTCTGAGGGTCTTTAGGGACAGCGGTAGCAGTAGAGTCAGCTGGCAGTGGACGTGCGGCTTGTGCACGGGTGGTCACTAGAACCGGAGGAGAAACTTCATCAATCTCTTGAACCTTTGCTGGAACATACTCGAATATAGGGTTAATTGGCACAGAGGTACACACCTGATCGTCCATGACGATCAGGTTGGTCGGTTGCAGGTCTTCTGCCAAGTCGTTGCCTAGGAGAAGTTGCACTCCAGGCATGGGAAAAGGCTTTTCCCTGACGGCGACTTGGACTTCTCCGTTCACGAAGGGACAATCCAGGTGGACTCTGGCGAGAGGATAAGGAGTGGTAGCAGTGAGGTCAGTGATGAAGACAGTTTCTCCGGTGTAGGCGATGTTGGGCACAGCCGACTTCAAGATGATCGATTGTAGAGCCGCTGTGTCCCTCAAGATCTTCAATTTGAAACGTCCCTCCGGATTTGAACCGTTGGCAGAGACAGTTCCAGTATACAGGTGGTTACTGAAAAGAGAAAGATCATTAACATGAACACCAACATTCATCACAGGCTTACCGGACTTAGGAGGAGTTGGTTTGGGTTTCTGTGTGTCAGTGGTTCCTTTGTATTGAGACTTACCACACTTGTCTATAGTATGTCCATAGAGTCTACAATACTTGCAGTACAATTGCGAGCCAGCCTGATCGGTATTCGCTTTCTCGTAACTGTACCACGACTTCTTACTGGAGGATGGTTCGGGTGTCAGCCGGTGGATGAGGCTGTAAGTGTCAGCCGACTTGGCACACTTCAGGTAGTCGGTTTCTTCTTTATCTGCTAAATATAGACGGACAGGAGGCGGCACACGCCTCAAGAATTCTTCAACTAGCATCAGGTTGACGAGTTCTGTAAAAGTAGAGACATGTGCTGCTTCCAGCCATTTCATGAAATATCTCCGTTTTGTGTTAGCAAACTCGAGGAAGGTAGTGGTACTTGCCTTCAGATGGTCACGAAATTTCCTTCGATAACTTTCTGTGGAGAGGAGGTAGGCGTCCAACACTGCTTGTTTCAGAGTCTGGTAGTCATTCTCAGACGCCAAAGTACTGAGTGTGACTGCAGCTCTACCTGTAAGATGGACTCTTAGAAGTGTGGCCCATTGGTCGACAGGCCAACTGAGTTGATTAGCAAGGGTTTCAAAGGTGGTAAAAAACACGTCAACTTCTGCTTCTACAAAGGATGGCATTAACTTACTTGCATGTGATATATTAAAACTGACGGGAAGATTGGCAGTAGCTTGCTGGCGTTGAGCGAGGTGTGAAGTTTCCAACGCGAATGCTCGTTGACGACACTCTAGAGCCAGAGTCGCTTGGTGTTTGTCATGTTCGCGTTGAATCTCCAATTCGCGTCGTTTTGTTTCAAGCTGTACTCGTTCCCGCTCACGGAGCATTGCAAACTCACGTTCCTTGAGGGCGATGTCACGTTCTTGTTCTTCCCTTCGTATGGCAGCTGCTCGTTCTTGTTGTTCGAGGGCTTCTCTTTGAATGGCAGCTGCTTCCCTTTGCTGCTCACGTTCAATCTTGGCCAGCTCTATTTTGAGTTTCATCGTTGCCAAATCAGTTTTATCTGCAATATAGTAAGTTTCATGAGTTTCAGAGTCTATCTTACCTTGCTCTAAATAGTGATCCAGCAACAGGTTGTGTATGTCATTTTGGTTGGCTTGGTAGGGAACTTCTAGTTGATACTCATGTGCAACAGTTTGTAATTCAGTCCTCTTGGCACGACTTAAAGTCCCTATTTCACCTGCTGGATCTGCACGGAAAGCTTGGAGACGAAACATAGTGAAATTAGCAAATAAATGTACAACGAATATACCGTTGTTATATAGTGAATGTCAGAAACAGGACAACGTGGCAACTGGTACCTATCCTGTGGAATCTTTAACAATTAAAGTTAAGTACAAGAAGTTAAATGATTAATTTAAATCAAGGGCGCAAGAAATCTTGTACCCGGTACTCATGTAAGAGGATAAGGGCAAGAAAATCCTACTAAACAAATGAAACTGAGTTTCGAAAACAAATGAAACAGTTAATTGCCTCAAAAGTAAAATTGGTAGTCCAAGGATGTAGGCATACCTTGCCGAGTCTCTATAGGACATAAGCAAGTCTTTCCCACTGAAATTAATATGATACTTACAGAATTAGCGAACTTTTGTGCTCTGAAAAAGAAAGCTAATTCCCTACCATTGTATGTATCATCATCTCTGACTGACGTGTAGGGGTGCGAGGTGTCAACTGGTGACGAGAACTGCTGCTGAGGTCCCAATTCAGCAACTAAAGTTCGAGCTAGAGGAACTATGGCCCTCTTTGTCCTCCTTCAGTCAGATTGCAGAAGATTAGGTGCACTTGACCCGGGGGCAGACCACAGTACCAGGGTACCAATATGATGATCTGTCAAAAATATGAGAAATATCCAAGGGACAAAAGATGGTAAACACGAGTAATAACACGGAGGGAGAGATGACCAATTAAGAGAATGACTGAGGCCTACAGTCACCACGTAATCCAAAGTTGTCTCACCTTCACCATATGCTACTCTCGTAATGCACAATACACACCGCACCATATAAAATGAAATTGAATATGAAAAATAGTAAAAGCTACGTTACCAAAGTTAAATACGCTTACCATTAATTACTACTTGGCACCAGTAACTGAGTGAAGCTCCTAGGACAGGCCCCCACTTAATATGTGACGGTAACGCGTTGGTGTTCGGCTGTTTCAAAAGCTAGGGGTATGGCCTCGTCACATAAAGAAACAAAAAGAGAAAATCTGGAACTTCCGTCTGTGGTAAGGTAATGGGAAGACACACAAAACACAAGTAAATTTAACAATGAGATTTTAATTACGTTAGAAAAGCAAAACATGAATAAAATGGACATAAAAATTGTAACATAAAATCAATCAAACAAAATAATAAGAATAATCACTGGCAAAATGAAAAGTTACGTTAATACAAGTGAATAATATACAAGGAGATATATGAGTGCAGGAATATTGGCTTTAAGCTGCCACCTCTCTTAGTACACGTAAGCCAGGGTTTAGTCTACCAATGAGACGTGTTAACTTGTGGAAAGCACGGGATATTCTGAGGGCTGTAGGTCGTGGTGGCCCAGACGTCAGGTAGTGTGGCGGGTGGAGGGAGCAGGTGCGATGTACACCAGCCAATCAGCGACGTGCAGGCGACGGACAGGTAGTTTGCTGGTTAGAGTGGCAGAGGTGGAGCAGGTGTTCCCGGTGCTGAATACGTTTGCTCTCTGGCAAACCTTGGTGTTGTACTTGTTGGATATATCTTCTATATTAGTTGTTATTGTTGTTAGGGACGTACTTAGGAGGGAAGAGAAGGCTCAATCTCTCTTGAAGGAGATTATCGTCACAATGTATATATGTATATATATATATATATATATATATATATATATATATTAGTATATTTTGGTAGCAGTCTTTCCTGTAGACATATATTATTAAATATGACCGAAAAAGTAAGATTAATAATTCTTACACGAATTTTCTCAATCTTTCGTACATTACGCTTCACTGTTGGAGGTAAATAAAAAATTAATTCTCCAAAATTCATTTTTATTTCTAGTCTGACGCGACACGGGCGCGTTTCATAAAACTTATTACATTTTCAAAGACTTTAGTTCACAAATACACAACTGATTAGAACTTACGTATCTCCGATTTTATATCTACATTTGAGTGAGGTGGGAGGGGTGATGTGGCATTAACACAAGACAGAACAAGAGGGGATATTAATAGGGTATTAAAAGTATCAACACAAGACAGAACACAAACAATGGGTATTGAATAGAAGTGTTTGTAGAAAGCCTATTGGTCCATATTTCTTGATGCTTCTATATTGGAGCGGTCTTTTGTAAGGTCTGATGGCGTAGTGGGTTAAAGCATACTAGTTATGCCAGCTACTGGAAGGTAGTTGTGCTTTCTGGGTTCGAGTCCCACTGGTGGGTGTTGTCCAAAGATTGTTTATCTTCACTTGTGGTTTATGCAAGTATAGGCTTATAAGCTGGACACGAGTTCTCTCACATTGACAGTGGCTTGACGAAAATTGCAGACTGACCCCTCACTCATCTGGTGCCTTCGGGAGGTAGAGATGTTTGAGATATATATATATCTCGAACTATCTACTTCTTTTGTAAGGTCTGATGGCGTAGTGGGTTAAAGCATACTAGTTATGCCAGCTACTGGAAGGTAGTTGTGCTTTCTGGGTTCGAGTCCCACTGGTGGGTGTTGTCCAAAGATTGTTTATCTTCACTTGTTGTTTATGCAAGTATAGGCTTATAAGCTGGACACGAGTTCTCTCACATTGACAGTGGCTTGACGAAAATTGCAGACTGACCCCTCACTCATCTGGTGCCTTCGGGAGGTAGAGATGTTTGAGATATATATATCTCGAACTATCTACTTCTTTTGTAAGGTCTGATGGCGTAGTGGGTTAAAGCATACTAGTTATGCCAGCTACTGGAAGGTAGTTGTGCTTTCTGGGTTCGAGTCCCACTGGTGGGTGTTGTCCAAAGATTGTTTATCTTCACTTGTGGTTTATGCAAGTATAGGCTTATAAGCTGGACACGAGTTCTCTCACATTGACAGTGGCTTGACGAAAATTGCAGACTGACCCCTCACTCATCTGGTGCCTTCGGGAGGTAGAGATGTTTGAGATATATATATCTCGAACTATCTACTTCTTTTGTAAGGTCTGATGGCGTAGTGGGTTAAAGCATACTAGTTATGCCAGCTACTGGAAGGTAGTTGTGCTTTCTGGGTTCGAGTCCCACTGGTGGGTGTTGTCCAAAGATTGTTTATCTTCACTTGTGGTTTATGCAAGTATAGGCTTATAAGCTGGACACGAGTTCTCTCACATTGACAGTGGCTTGACGAAAATTGCAGACTGACCCCTCACTCATCTGGTGCCTTCGGGAGGTAGAGATGTTTGAGATATATATATCTCGAACTATCTACTTCTTTTGTAAGGTCTGATGGCGTAGTGGGTTAAAGCATACTAGTTATGCCAGCTACTGGAAGGTAGTTGTGCTTTCTGGGTTCGAGTCCCACTGGTGGGTGTTGTCCAAAGATTGTTTATCTTCACTTGTGGTTTATGCAAGTATAGGCTTATAAGCTGGACACGAGTTCTCTCACATTGACAGTGGCTTGACGAAAATTGCAGACTGACCCCTCACTCATCTGGTGCCTTCGGGAGGTAGAGATGTTTGAGATATATATATCTCGAACTATCTACTTCTTTTGTAAGGTCTGATGGCGTAGTGGGTTAAAGCATACTAGTTATGCCAGCTACTGGAAGGTAGTTGTGCTTTCTGGGTTCGAGTCCCACTGGTGGGTGTTGTCCAAAGATTGTTTATCTTCACTTGTGGTTTATGCAAGTATAGGCTTATAAGCTGGACACGAGTTCTCTCACATTGACAGTGGCTTGACGAAAATTGCAGACTGACCCCTCACTCATCTGGTGCCTTCGGGAGGTAGAGATGTTTGAGATATATATATCTCGAACTATCTACTTCTTTTGTAAGGTCTGATGGCGTAGTGGGTTAAAGCATACTAGTTATGCCAGCTACTGGAAGGTAGTTGTGCTTTCTGGGTTCGAGTCCCACTGGTGGGTGTTGTCCAAAGATTGTTTATCTTCACTTGTGGTTTATGCAAGTATAGGCTTATAAGCTGGACACGAGTTCTCTCACATTGACAGTGGCTTGACGAAAATTGCAGACTGACCCCTCACTCATCTGGTGCCTTCGGGAGGTAGAGATGTTTGAGATATATATATCTCGAACTATCTACTTCTTTTGTAAGGTCTGATGGCGTAGTGGGTTAAAGCATACTAGTTATGCCAGCTACTGGAAGGTAGTTGTGCTTTCTGGGTTCGAGTCCCACTGGTGGGTGTTGTCCAAAGATTGTATATATATATATATATATATATATATATATATGTCTATGCTTGTGTATTGAATAACCATTCATGTGTGCAGTGATCAATTGAATAATCGCCCACGAAAGGAATTACTGAGAACTCCAGTAATATATACTTGCATTCGATATCATTAAATGAAGTGCAGAGTGTTATACCATGATAGTGAATTATTGTGTTCATTAATATAGAAATGTTTGATTGAGTTCAAGATCAGTGTAGCGAAGTATTTACGTTCTATTGCTATTGTTGCAAATATTGTGTTTGAACATTTAGTGATCCTTGAGAATTTAAAGAAACAGGCGCCTCACGCCAGACAAACAGAAAAACGAACATTCGCGCGGTGAGAGTCGCCCAGCTGATTTTGACATTGACGTGAGGGGGAGCATTGCCAGCTTGGCGAGTTCATGATTATATGTGGGAACGAGCGAATTACGCATGAAATAGCTGTTTACGTGTTGATATACGGATGTGATGTCTTGAGTTTTAAGTAAAACACAAAATACCTTGGCGTTTGTATCATCCCTCCATATTTCTTGTGGCTATACAATACATGAAAGGAAATAGAGTGATAGAAATAAATACCTGCCTGATATCAGATCTATTGAATGTGTTCTTGCCACTGTTACCACAATTCAACAAAACCACTGACGTGTTACTGGATACGGGAAACACCAGTTGGCGACCTTGTGGTTAGTAGTAGAGCCTTCTGTCGGGGCGGGCACACAGCAGTTAAGAGAACAAGCTGTGTTCTCACTCATTCTCGATCAGAGGCCGGTTGGGATTGACTGGAATACTCTCCTGGCGTACAGTGGCGCCGCGAGGATAGAGTGAAGACCCGCAGGGCTACGGTGAGTGACCTTGGGTATACTGTTACTCGCCCCTCTTATGGTGAACCCCAACATTGGCGACCTCGCCAGGATAACGATCAAGATAAAGGTTGCAGTTGTGGTACTTTGCAGTGGTATTAGGTATCAGGTACAGGTTATCACTCATATCACAAGATGGAGTATGATAAAGTAACAAGGTTCATTGACACTAGAGATGAGCAGGTGCTGGAGGAGTGCACCAAGGCACAGTTACAATCGATAGCAGACCATTTTGGGATAAAGCTGAGATCTTCCAAAGTGGGAGAGAGAAGACTGGAGATCATGGCACAGCTTAGGGCACGAGACGAAGCTGTGGGGGAGGAACAACCACAATCACCTGCCAGTATGGGAGAACACCTGAGCATTGGTGGGAGCAGCAGAGGATCCAGCGGCAGCAGGAGCAGCGTTAAGCTGGAGATAATGAAGCTGTAGCTGGAAGCACAGCTGAAGCGAGAAGAACGTGAGGCACAGCTGTGCAGAGAAGAGCGAGAGGCACAGCAGCGCAAAGAAGAGCGAGAAGCAGAGGCACAGCTGCGCAGAGAAGAGCGAGAGGCACAACTGCGCAGAGAAAAGAGCGAGAGGCACAGCTGCACAAAGAAGAGTGAGAGGCACAGCAGCGCAAAGAAGAGCGAGAAGCAGAGGCACAGCTGCGCAGGGAAGAACAAGAGCGAGAAGCACAGCTAAGGCGAGAGAAGCGCGAGATAGAAGCTAGGCTGAAACAGCAGGAGATAGAAGCTAACAAGGATGTGGAGCTGAAGCGAGCTGAGCTAGGGCTAGCTCCACCTGTTCCGCCACAGCAGGAAGACCGCCGAGTGAGGGAGCGAGATTTGCTGGTCTTTGTACCAAATGAAGCTGAAGGTTTCTTCGACCACTTTGAGAGGGTCGCCACCTTGAAGAAGTGGCCGAGGGCGGAGCTGGTTCAAAGAAGGCTCACCGGGGAAGCTCGTGAAGCCTACAACATGCTCGACCTCAGAGAGTGCACCAACTACGATGCTGTAAAGAGAGCTGTGCTCCATTCTTTCAAGCTCACGCCGGAATGTTACAGGAAGAGATTCAGGGAATGTACCCGTTCGCCAGGAAAATCTTATGCGGAGACGGCGAGGGACATGGAGAGGAAGTTCCTTAAGTGGCTGGAGTCTGAAGAAGCGAGGTCGGCTGAAGAGGTCAAGAGGCTAATGGTCATGGAGAAGTTTATGTCCGTGCTCTCTCCTGAGATCAGGGTTAGAGTAAAGGAGGCGGACATAAAGGACCTAAGGGCCGCAGCCGACAGAGCTGACATGCTTTAAGAAGCCTTGCGACCACACCGAGAGGGACGGCACCGACCGCCTGTATACTCCGGATATGGGAGAAGATATAGAAGGACGGACGGATGGAGGACGGGAGCGAGTTCTCCTGAGTCCCACCTCTCGAGTGGAGACAGGAGAGGCTCAAAGAGCGCTGTGGAGCCGGTAAAGAAGTCCCAAGCTGAGAGCTCAGGAGCTGTTGCCGAAACGGAGGAGTCGATAAATGGCGCGAGGAAGATCCACAGAAGAAGAAGGATCCGCTGCTACAACTGCGGAGTATTCGGACACGTCGCGCGGGAATGCAGACACCCTGAGCAGCGAGGGAACGTGGCTTTCGTGAGGGTCGAGGACCAGATGGCCGAGAGGGTGCGGGATGAACCCGTACTGAGTGGGGAGAAAAGAGTTCACCCATTCGTGTGTGAGGGAACCGTAAGGATGGGGGACGCAGACCCCATTCCGGTGAGAATATTAAGAGACACTGGGGCAGATTTTATCCTGGTGAGCGAAACCCTGTTCCCCGAGGGTTACGAGAGTACCAGTGTGGGGGTGGCAAGTGTGACCAGTGTGGGAGGCCCAGTGAGGATGCCCCTACACCAGGTGACTCTGAATTCTGAATATGGCTGCCAGACCCTTGTGGTGGGGGTCTGTGCATCAATGCCCAAGATGGAGGCTCAAGTCATCTTGGGAAATGACGCATGTGGAGGATATGTCCTCCCGAACCTCGTGAAGGGCGAGGAGTGCATAGAGCACTATAAGGAGACAGGCGGAGTGTTAGACGCCTGTGGGGACGAGAAAGGAATCGCCACGGTGGCGTACCCGGTTTGTGCTGTGATTCCGAGGCAGTACGACGGACACGGAGGGTGTGGATCTGATAGGGCTGACGAGGAGACGTCCGACAGCCTGGAAATCGATCACCTCTTCATGGAACCCGGAGAATGAGTGGAGGGCGATGGCAGCCCGGATGGTGAGTTACAGGTGACCCTCACCAATTCTCTAGGGGTGGACCGCACTCGTCTTAGAGAGTTGCAGCAGATAGTTCCCCGAATTGATTCATGAGGCCAATGGAGGACGTGTTGGTCCTGAGAGGGCCACTCATTTTTACATACAGGACGGCATGCTGATGAGCATGTTCTGCGCAGAGCAGGGAACTGAGTGGGATGAAGCAGTATGCCCTGCGTTGTTTGCCATACATAACGCAATGGTAGGATCGTTAGGTTTCTCACTTTTCCAGCTGGTGTATGGACGATAGGTGCAAAGTCCTCTGTCCATGCTGAAGGAACAATGGACATCAGGAGTGACCGTGGGAACGGTCAACAGATACGTAAGGAGCGTTTCGCATTGGCAGCAGGAGTACTGGTTGGAAATTAAACTCATCCGGGGGAAAGAGAACGTAGTAGCAGATGCTCTGTCCTGTATACACTAACCAGACATGACTCTTATTTTAAGGGGAGGGGTATGTGATGGTGTTCATCCCCTTATATTTCTCCCACGCCTGCTGTAAGAGTCATGTCCACTTTACCCAAGCGTTCTCTACGTCGCAGGCATCAGTTTGATATATATGGGAGAGTGTAGTGTTCTCGCAGTGGCGAGAAATTTGTAAAAGAAGAGTATTTTGGGCTGTGGTATAGGCCCTTTAGGTAGCCAATATGGCGCTGGCTCCTCTGTTTTGCCGCCAAAACTGTGTGACGTCAATGACACCAGATTGGTCACCGACAGCGACGTGGCACAGGGAGCCAATGAAAACCTCCCATGGCGAATATGACGTCACGAAGGAAGGGGGTCCGGTCAGTGCGTGACTCTGGCGCCATCAGCCTAAGACAGCACATCAAGGAGGTCGGACGTGCGCTGAGGGTCCTGTCAGTTGGACAGTTTACCCCGTCTCTGGAGGATTTACGCATCACCGGTGGTCTGCCAGCACCTGTGGGGTCTTCTTTCGTTCATGTGTTGGACCAGAGAATGAATTGACAGAATATTGAGCAACAAGTGCTCCAGGGACAGGTGTTGTGCAAGAGTGGAGTCTAGGCAGCGACGGCTGATAGCTTCACAGTGATGACGTAGTGGATGGGCCAATCCTCCGTGAGGGAATCAGTCTGACACGACACGTCAAGGTGGACGGATATGTGAAGGTTTATCCTGTCAATCTGACAGTAATACGCCACTCCCGTGGAGCTTACGCATCACCCGTAGTCTGCCAGTACGCCGGGAGGTCGTCCTTCATTCCATGTGTGGACCGAAGAGGGAATTGACGGAATATTGAGCATCAAGTGCTCCAGGGTCGGGTGCTGTGCAGGTGAAGTCAAGGCAGTATCGTCTGGGACGTCTGATAGCTTCACAGTGACGACGTTGCGGCTGGGCCAATCCACTGGGAAGCAGTGAAAGAAGACACTAATTGGGAATCCATACGACTGCAGCCGAGATGTAGGTTGGCAGCCGTAGTTGGGAGGAGAAGTTGACGGCCGGGAGACCGACTCCAACCCTACAAGACGTGGAGGAGGAGCAGGGACCCGCGGAGGACAGAACATGGAGACGACGCGTTTATGTTGGGACGTTGATTGGGTTCCTGGAGGACACGACAGGGTGTGTGTGGGGGCGTTCCCTACACGAGGCGGGAGCCTGGACCAGGATCTACAACTGAACTCTCACCGGAGGATAGGTGGAAGTAGGTGATTCTAGTTTCCCTCCCAATTACCCTTTAGTCAGCTATTTAATTTAACCAGAGTATTTTGTATGTCGTGAGCAAGGCTCACCTATGTCACAGTAAGGCACAAGTGTGCAGAGTGGGGCTACATAGAGCACTCATGGTATCTATTATTATTATTGGTGTGTGCAGCCACCCGGAGTAATTGATGAATTTACTGTGTTGATAATGTCTTTCATGAGACTTTAATATGATCATTTAGTGAGAGAATATATATATATATAAATGTACCAGTATTTGGTGTTAGGCTATGTGCCCAGTAACTATATTATTACCATTATTGATATCTATGATTTATCTATATATATATATATATATGTCTATGCTTGTGTATTGAATAACCATTCATGTGTGCAGTGATCAATTGAATAATCGCCCACGAAAGGAATTCCTGAGAACTCCAGTAATATATACTTGCATTTGATATCATTAAATGAAGTGCAGAGTGTTATACCATGATAGTGAATTATTGTGTTCATTAATATAGAAATGTTTGATTGAGTTCAAGATCAGTGCAGCGAAGTATTTACGTTCTATTGCTATTGTCGCAGATATTGTGTTTGAACATTTAGTGATCCTTGAGAATTTAAAGAAACAGGCGCCTCACGCCAGACAAACAGATAAACGAACATTCGCGCGGTGAGAGTCGCCCAGCTGATTTTGACATTGACGTGAGGGGGAGCATTGCCAGCTTGGCGAGTTCATGATTATATGTGGGAATGAGCGACTTACGCATGAAATAGCTGTTTACTTGTTGATATACGGATGTGATGTCTTGAGTTTTAAGTAAAACACAAAATACCTTGGTGTTTGTATCATCCCCTCCATATTTCTTGTGGCTATACAATACATGAAAGGAAATAGAGTGATAGAAATAAATACCTGCCTGATATCAGATCTATTGAATGTGTTCTTGCCACTGTTACCACAATTCAACAAAACCACTGACGTGTTACTGGACACGGGAAACACCAGTTGGCGACCTTGTGGTTAGTAGTAAAGCCTTCTGTCGGGGCGGGCACACAGCAGTTAAGAGAACAAGCTGTGTTCTCACTCATTCTCAATCAGAGGCCGGTTGGGATTGACTGGGATACACTCCTGGCGTACAGTGGCGCTGCGAGGATAGAGTGAAGACCCGCAGGGCTACGGTGAGTGACCTTGGGTATACTGTTATTCGCCCCTCTTATGGTGAACCCCGACAATATATATATATATATATATATATATATATATATATATATATATATATATATATATATATATATATATATATATATATATATATATATATATATATATATATATGTCGTACCTAGTAGCCAGAATGCACTTCTCGGCCTACTATGCAAGGCCCGATTTGCCTAATAAGCCAAGTTTTCATGAATTAATATATTTTCTCTAATTTTTTTCTTTTGAAATGATAAAGCTACCTATTTCATTATGAATGAAGTAAATTTTTTTTTATTGGAGTTAAAATTAACGTTGATATATGACCGAACCTAACCAACCCTACCTAACCTAACCTAATCTATCTTTATAGGTTAGGTTAGGTTAGGTAGCCGAAAAAGTTAGGTTAGGTTAGGTAGGTTAGGTAGTCGAAAAACAATTAATTCATGAAAACTTGGCTTATTAGGCAAATTGGGCCATGCATAGTAGGCTGAGAAGTGCGTTCTGGCTACTAGGTACGACATATATATATATATATATATATATATATATATATATATGTCGTACCTAATAGCCAGAACGCACTTCTCAGCCTACTATTCAAGGCCCGATTTGCCTAATAAGCCAAGTTTTCATGAATTAATGTTTTTTCGTCTACCTAACCTACCTAACCTAACCTAACCTAGCTTTTTTCGGCTACCTAACCTAACCTTACCTATAAATATAGGTTAGGTTAGGTTAGGTAGGGTTGGTTAGGTTCAGTCATATATCTACGTTAATTTTAACTCCAATAAAAAAAAATTGACCTCATACATAGAGAAAAGGGTTGCTTTATCATTTCATAAGAAAAAAATTATAGTAAATATATTAATTCAGGAAAACTTGGCTTATTAGGCAAATCGGGCCTTGAATAGTAGGCTGAGAAGTGAGTTCTGGCTACTAGGTACGACATATATATATATATATATATATATATATATATATATATATATATATATATATATATATATATATATATATATATATATATATATATATATATATATATATATATATATATATATATATATATATATATATATATATATATATATATATATGACAATGTCAGACCACGGAGGAAAAATGAAACAGGAATTTCCTTAAGTACTTTCGTATATTAATACATCTTCAGAGGGAGTGATTTTACAGATCGAGTACAGGACATAAATAGGCAGGAGAGAATGGTGGAGTAAGGTGAGGTACAATACGTGGACACTGCAGACGGCCTATTGGCCCATCTGATGCAGCCCATTGGCCCATCTGATGCAGCAACCACACACAGGCCAACACATAGATAATTATAGCATAAAATAGTAAATATATACAATGAATTAGTGAGACAAATGTGTTCCAATGATCCTACTTAAATCGATCTTTAATTGGTCTATTAAAAATGGATCTAAGTTATATAGACCACTGTTAATGTTCAAATTACTTTCTTTTGTGATCTGTATCGAAGCAGATTCAATTATGTTTCTGTTATAGGTGCTTTTACAATTTGTTATTGAAGAAACCATCTCCCAATCAATTTGGTGAGAATCCTCTGACAGATGAACAAACAAAGCATTAGACAATTGGCCATGTCTAACAGAGTATTTATGTTGTGAAATTCTACATTTCAAATTTTTAGATGTTTGCCCAACATAGAACTTATTACAGTCTTTACAAGGTATTTTATAAATGACACAATTATCACTACGAGGGCTGTTCCTAACTAATAGCTTACCAACAGTATTTTCGTAGCTAAACATTACATGTATATTAAAAAGTTTCAATGCCTTGACAATATTCTCAAACCTAGAGAAATATGGTAAACATAACACATTCTTTGGGCGAATTCTTTCACTGCATATATTATTATAATATGAACGACGTGCTTTGCTACGGCAAACATCCAAAAAACTCAGTGGGTAACAAAGCTTGAGACCAATTGAATCAATATTCTTAAACTCTTCGTCTAAGAATTCCGGACTCACAACTTGAAGAGCACTTAGATACATTGAAGAAAAAATTGACTTTTTCACATTGTATCTATGCCCTGAAAAATAATGAACATAAGATAAATTATGATAAAACTTAATGACCAAGTCACCTCTATAAAATTTACTATGGAGACTGAAATTAATAAATGTTTGCCATTCTTAGACGTTCTTATTCATAGGGAAGATTATTCACTAAAGTTTAGTGTTTACAGAAAACCTACAAATAATTTATTATTCGGTCATATATCTACGTTAATTTTAACTCCAATAAAAAAAAATTGACCTCATTCATAATGAAATGGGTAGCTTTATCATTTCATAAGAAAAAAATTAGAGAAAATATATTAATTCAGGAAAACTTGGCTTATTAGGCAAATCGGGCCTTGCATAGTAGGCTGAGAAGTGCGTTCTGGCTACTAGGTACGATATATATATATATATATATATATATATATATATATATATATATATATATATATATATATATATATATATATATATATATATATATATATATATATGTGTGTGTGTGTATATCACGAAAATAAACACGTGATTAAGAATGTGACAATGTCAGACCACGGAGGAAAATGAAACAGAAATTTCCTTAAGTACTTTCGTATATTATATTGATTCCTTCTGAAGATGTATTTAATATACGAAAGTACTTAAGGAAATTCCTGTTTCATTTTCCTCCGTGGTCTGACATTGTCATATATATATATATATATATATATATATATATATATATATATATATATATATATATATATATATATATATATATATATATATATATATGTATATATATATATTTGTATATATATATATATATATATATATATATATATATATATATATATATATATATATATATATATATATGTCGTACCTAGTAGCCAGAACTCACTTCTCAGTCTACTATTCAAGGCCCGATTTGCCTATTAAGCCAAGTTTTCCTGAATTAATATATTTACTATAATTTTTTTCTTATGAAATGATAAAGCTACCCTTTTTACTATGTATGAGGTAAATTTTTTTTTATTGGAGTTAAAATTAACGTAGATATATGACCGAACCTTACCAACCCTACCTAACCTAACCTAACCTATATATATAGGTAAGGTTAGGTTAGGTAGCCAAAAAAAGCTAGGTTAGGTTAGGTTAGGTAGGTTAGGTAGACGAAAAAACATTAATTCATGAAAACTTGGCTTATTAGGCAAATCGGGCCTTGCATAGTAGGCTGAGAAGTGAGTTCTGGCTACTAGGTACGACATATATATATATATATATATATATATATATATATATATATATATATATATATATATATATATATATATATATATATATATACCTTAGTTGACATGGGTCTCAAGTCTATGTCAACTAAGTCCCTCTGCTCGATGGTGCCCATGTAGAAGTTCGCAAACAGAACACCTAGGTGAAAACCCATGGTAACTCCATCTACTTGCTTATACATGTGCCAAACTGGGCTCAAGAAGATTGCCTCTTTAGTGCAGCTTTGGAGTAGTTTCCACAGTATATTTTCTGGCATGTCAAGAGGAATGCATTCCGGGTCACGATACACTCTGTTCGCTATCATCCCAATTGTTTCATCCACAGGTACGTTGGAAAATAGTGACTCTACATCCAACGAGGCTCTTATCTCCATGGCCCGTGCTTCCGCAGCCTTTGTGAGAACAAGGAGATTGTTGTCAGGAGAGGTGACAAGTGGCCAATATACGTCATTCTTAAAAAACACGAATATCTGGCAAAAATGAACCTCATACTTTCTGACCAAACTAAATTCCAAAGGATATTGAAGGACACTACAGCCGAATTGAAAACGAAGGAAAACAGATTGATCGAAACTGTGAGCCCCAAGAAATCCGGACTCCACCTTCCAAAGGTTGTTTGGGAATACAAACCTGGGTATGCCTATGGAAATGTCAAGACCCACAAGCCTGGAAACCCACTTCGGCCAATCATCAGCCAGATAACCACGCCCACATACAGACTGGCTAAGCGACTCAACAGGTTGCTGACTTCCTTCGTACCTTGTCCTTTCAGCCTGAAGTCTCCCAAGGAATTTGTCGACTTACTGTGGGAAGCACGGGCCACGGGGATGAGAGCCTCGTTGGATGTAGAGTCACTATTTACCAACGTACCTGTGGATGAAACAATCGGGATGATAGCAAACAGAGTGTATCGTGCTCCTGCGCCCGCGACTCCATGCTCTGCTCTGGTGCCCACGACACTGCACTCTGCTCCGGCGTCCCCGACTCCGCGCTCTGCTCCGGACCATTATTTATCATTAATTAGCCTCGTCACCACCATTCATCACTACAAAGCCTTAGGACCATCTTTCATCATCACGTAACCTCGGCACAATCTTCAATCATTACCTAACTCAGGCACAATCTTTCATCATTACCTAGCCTCGGGACTAGGTAATGATGACTAGGTAATCTCCCATCATTACTTGGCATCGGCACTGTCATCCATCGAATCCTTGCCTCAGTATTATCCTCCATTATTACTTAGCCTCACCACCATCATCCATCATTAACTTGCCTCGGTACCATCTTCCATCATACCCTAGCCTCAGCACAATCTTCCATTGTCACTTAGCTTCAGCACCACCATCCTTCCTTAACTAACTTCGGGACCATGATGCATCATTACCTAACCTCAGCACCTTCTTCCATTATTACCTAGCCTCGGAACCATCATCCATCATTACCTAACCTCAGCACCTTCCATTATTACCTAGCCTCGGCATCATCATCCATCATTACCTAGCCTCGGGACCATCTTCAATCATTACCTAGCCTCGGCACCATCTTCCATCATTACCTAGTCTCAGCACAATCATCTATCAATACCAAGCCTCAGCAAAATCATCCTTCAGTATCTATGCTCGGCATCATCAGCCATAAGTACCTAGCCTCGGGAGTATCATTCATCTTTACCTAGCCTCGGCACCATCTTCCATCAATACCTAGCCTCAGCACTATCTTTCATTATTACCTAGCCTCAGAACCATCATCTATCATTACCTAACTTTTGAGTCATCTTCCATCATTACCTTTCAAAGGGACCTTCATTTATCATTAATTAGCCTCGGCACCACCATCTATCATTACAAAGCCTAGGGACCATCTTCCAAGTGTACCTAGCCTCAGCACCATCATCCATCATTACCTAGCCTCCGGATTATATTCCATCATTACCTGGCATCGGCCCTATCATCCATCGATTCCTAGCCTCGGCTTTATCATCCATTATTACTTAGCCTCGGCACCATCATCCATCATTAATTGGCCTCGGCACCATATTCCATCATTACCTAGCCTCAGCACCATCATCCATCATTACCTACCCTCTGGACCTTCTTCTATCATTACCTAGCCTCGTTACAATCTTCCAACATTACCTAGCCTCGGGACCATCTTCGATCATTAACTAGCCTCAGCACTATCATCCATCAATTCCTAGCCTCGGCACCATCATCCATAATTACTTAGCTTTGTCACCATCTTCCATCATTGCCAAGTCTTGGCACAATCATCCATCATTACCCAGCCTTGACGCCATCTTCCATCATTACATAGTCACGGCACCATCATTACTTAGCCTTGGCCCCATCATCCATCATTACCTTGCCGAAGCCCCATCATCCATCAATACATAGCCTCGGCACCATCATCCATTGTTACTAGCCTCAGCACCTTCACCCATCATTACCTAGCCTCGGGACCATCATCCATTATTTCTGAGCCTCGGCACCTTCATCCATAATTACCTACCCACGGAACCAACTTCCATCATTACCTATCATCGGCCCCATCTTCCATCATTACCTAGCCTCGGCACCATTATACAACAATACCTAGACTCGGGACCATCTTATCAATCATTTCCATTCCTCAGCCCAATTTCCATCATGACCTAGTCCTGTCACATCTTCCATCATAGCCTAGTCTCGGCACAATCATCCATCATTACCAAGCCTCTGCCCCATCATTACCTAGCCTGGGCGCCATCTTACATCATTTCCTATCATCTGCACCAACATCCACAGATTCCTAGCCTCAACACAATCTTACATTATTACTTAGCCTCGGCATCATCATCTATCATTACCTAGCCTTGGGACCATCTTCCATCATTACCTATCCTCGGCCCTATCTTCCATTATTACCTAGCCTTGTCATCACCTTACAGCATTGCCAAGTCTTTGCACAATCATCCAACATTACCAGTCCTCGGCCCTATCTACCATCATTTCCTAGCGTCGGCACCATCTTCCTTCATTACTTAGCCTTGGCACCATCATCTATCATTACCTTGCCTCGGAACCATCTTCCATTATTACCTATCCTCAGCCCCATCTTCCATCATTATTTAGCCTCGGGACTATTTTGCATAATTACCTAGCCTCGTCCCCAATTTCCATCATTACGTAGCCGAAGCACCATCATTCATCATTACCTAACCTCACCACAATCATCCATCATTATCTAGCCTCGTCATAATCTTTCATCATTAACTTGCCTCGGCACCATCATCAGTTATTTCCTAGCATCGGCCCCATTATCCATTATTATCTAGCCTCGGTACAATCGTCAATCTTTACCTAGCCTCTTCATCATTAACTAGACACGTCCCATTGTTCCATCATTTCCAGCCATGGCACTATCTTCCATCATTACATAGCCTCGGCCCCATCACTACCTAGCCTCGTCACCATCATCCTTCAATACCTAGCCTCGGCACCATCATCCATCATTAACTAGCCTTTGCATCATTTCCTAGCATTGGCACCATCTTCCATCATTACCTAATCTCAACACTATTATATATTATTACCTCGCCTCGGCACCATTATCAATTATTACTTAACCTCGGCATCATCATCCATCATTACATTGCCTCGGTATCATTTTCCATTATTACCTAGCCTCAGCACCATCATCCATCATTATCTAGTCTCGGGACCATCTTCCATCAATTCCTAATCTCGGTCCCATCTTCCATATTACCTAGCCTCAGCACCATCATCCATTATTTCCTAGCCTGGGAAACATCTTCCATCATTACCTATCATCTGCACTATCATCCATCGATTCCTAGCCTCGACTCCATCATCCATTAATAGTTAGCCTCGGCACCATCATCTGTCATTACCTAGCCTCAGCACCATCTTCCAAGTAGTGTAAATTGAGACGTAGACCGTGTGCCACATCTGCAGCAGGTGTGCAATTGCACACCTCAAGCAGGTAAAAGCTTCATCCATCTTTACCCTCAGCTTCGTCGCTGAGGGTAAAAGTGTAAATATGTGAGTGGTGTATGTTGAGTAGTTGTAAGATGAAACTGTATGAGTATGTAGCGTAGAGTGAATCGTGTGTAGATATATAGTTAAATAACAGTATGTAGGAAGGGTAGGTTGATGGCGTAGAAGGGGACCCCCTCCCATGGATGGATGAGGGTAGGAGACCGGGATTTTTAGATGGTTACTTAGAGGAAGGATATGTGAAGGATGTTAAGGGAGGTAAGGAAGGGATGGGAGCAGCATGCAGTAGCTTTGGGATGATAGGAGAGATCGAGAGAGTGAGGTAGTTATATTTTTACCAAAACATTCTTACCCCAAAGTGTCAGGCCTTCGATGTCTTCTTCGTGGGTGGGAGACCTGGCATTAGTTACATGTTTTTGCGGGAAATGGAGCATAATAGTTTTTTGTAAACAAGTGGGTGGTGGGTATACTCCTCACCCTCCCTTACCTGGCATCCAGCGCATTAAGGAGCGGTTGCATAGCCGGCACATCGGCCTGAGAAGGAGTTTCTCTTTATTAGGGATAATTATTTAGTAATAGGTTTACTTTTTAGTATACAACAGTTTACTGGAATTCCTTTACCCAGCTTGATCACTGTTCCAATAAATAATATCATAATCTAAAATCATTTCCACCTCCAAAGAATTCTCATTTTATTTGTGCAGTCTACATTAACTGACCTGCACTGTGATAATCAAACATCCTCACATAAAGTATTTAATCAAAATATAAAAAGTATTCATAAACACATTCTTCCCTATTTAGCTTTAATAAATAAATTTAACTTATGCTCGGGTCCCCCATTGTGAGCTATGCGCATGCGCGACATTCGGGAAGGAAGGGGACTCTCGCCATTTTCGATCAACTAGCAGTACGGTATTCCGAAGCGGTCCCTAAAAACCTTACAATCTAGAAGGCATCCGTACATCCTCGGACGTCAGACTGAGGACGCAGCTTACCAGAATCACGGACACCAGTGCAGCAGGAATTTTTACCTTGTTCAGTTGTTAATTTTGAGCTCAGATAATAACTAATATAGGTGCCATGTCGTAATGCTGCAGGCGATAAAATAACCCCAATGTAAGTGCTGCTTTCACCCCTCCAAATATTTAGATATTGCATTTATGTGTGTGAATACTAATTTGAAGTGTAAATTATGGAATCTAATTTTTGCAGCATGGTGCAACACCACTGAGGAAGCTTGTAACTGTCATATACTCACATGTTCCTAGGGTCACTATCCCAAGCTGTTTCCAGACTGTTGTAGAGATTGAACTCCACCTACGTCCCTCTGTCACAGCTGAGATTTAGCACTTTGATGCCCGCGGAGTTCTGAAACAAAAACTTATCCTATGTGCTTTCGGCGTTTCGCGGGCCTAAGCGGTAAGATCGAAAAGTGTATACTCTTTTGACTGTCCTGACACTAATTGTAGGCGTACGTATTTAAATTTGGTATCACTGTGTTCGCAATAGAATTGTCTATAAGAACATACCTATAAAATGCCGCCAAAGCATAAGACATATCAACACCAAATAAAAACCTATTCAGATCACTTGCCGAGAGCGCCAAACAGCAACAAAATGTTTCCACTCTCTTAATGGTTGTGAAGCCCACAGTTGTGCTACAGCGTTAATTTTGGTATCACTGAAATCGCTATAAAATTTTCTACACGGACATATGCATATAAATATAGATTCAATGTCGTAGCCCACCCAAAACAGTGTGGGAAGTGGCCGAAGTGTTACCCGCGGCGACATATCGGCGAAACTCGCTTTGAAAAGTGTATATTCAATTCACTGTCCTGACATTATTTTTCGATGTATGTATTTCATTTTTGTTCCAATGTGTTCGCAATATAATGTTCTATAAGAACATAAGTATTAAAGGTCACCTAAGGATGCGTTCGACCGGCAACATATATAAAAACTACGTCGATTATACTCGTGATATCAATAATACAATTGTTTTACCACGATGATTCACTGCCACACCGTTGTCTTTAATAAGCTATTCGGCTATTAAAGAAAACGTAAATTTCATGGCAAACATTTGTAAACTATCCCCAAGTTTATCGGATAATAAATGGATTTTATACAAATATTTTTTCTCGAGACTCCATGAGTGGTCAATGTCGCGTAACCGTAAGAAAACTAGTTGACGACCGGGATCGGGACTAATGCATGAAAGTGATAATTATTAATCAGTTTTCATTGTAGATAGTATCTTTTAATTATTGAGAGTCAAAGCATTTCTTATCTTTGCATATTATTCAGATACATGATTTAAATTTTATTATACAGTAGTATTTCTTGCATCACATTTTATTTATCATTATCTATGTGTGTGCATTTTATCATTATTATTATTACATAATATATGTTGCACATAGACTAACCTCATAGAAAACCCCCCCAAAATGTGTCATGGGAAGCTGGTTTAGCATGCATAAAATTTACAGTCATTGCTTAATAGAATATAATTACATATAATCATAGTGATCCATAAGTCACTAGTTCTCTCTTTTAACAACGCATTCTGGTCCTTCGAGTTATCTTAGATTTAATTTTTATTTTGCCTTTATAGAATTATACATTTTATTAGTATTAAAATAGAGCCAGATTTCCCCACAATGTCTATGCTCTCTGCCGCTGTAGAGAGTCAAAGGAAAGGCAGAGTCTTGTGTTTTGAAAAGGTAGCCCGCCCTATCTCACAACACGTGGAACTTAAACATTATGTCGCAGCCGAATATCCCATTTCCGCGGTATTAGTAAAACACACACCACTGCGGTTGTCACCCATCACCCTTAATTGTTTTAAAATTCGATTGGGGGATGGGAGGAGTCTGGGAGATGGTCACCCTGTCAGGGTTGACCCGCCACTGCTGTTTACGTTTAAGGAGTGAAGGTGTTACTATCAGAACTGCACCCCCCCCAACCCTCCCCCACCCCTACACCTGTCAGTCAGTCATCAATCACTTCTCAATTTCCCAGCCCCATTACCTCCACCCATGAACTTGAGGTTAGTTCAACGCGAGCATTCTTTCCCTGCGCACAACACCAACGACATTATGGAAAGACGAACTTTTACTGCTTGCATGAAGTGTAATATTCTGTATATACCGTCACCAAATCAATGTTGTCGTCTAGAATGTGAGAGATGTGCAAAACCACCCCTAGGCTATTACGACATCAAGTATAAGCGATGTTAGAAGATCTTCTGCGATAATAATGAGTAATATTCTTATTCCACAGTTTATTTATTGCAACCACACCTGTTCACATAGGTGAAATATATAATGTGTAACCTATTCACTTCTATAGTGTGAGATTATTCTACTTACCCAGTCTATTACATTCCACACTGTTAATATGTCTCTTTTTTTCAATTTCCAGTTTACAAAACAGTGCTGTGTCCATACTGCACACCAGCACCACCACCAAACCCTCGAGGTGGACAATGCTGGAATGTTGCATCGCACAAATGTTAGCTCAATATACGCTTACCTGTATTACATTTTCATCAAACACATTTAAGCAAGTATTCACATAATAATATTTCCCTCCTACATCTATGCTGAATATTGATGTTTTCATTTCAGGGTAAGGTTCTTACCACAATCGACAGGAGTGACAGACAGACGTCATTGAGACATTATCCAATCCACTTAACACTCTGCTAAGGAGCGCTAATGTCACACACGACCATCCGCCACCTCTTCAACTTGGTCGACAGATAGAGGTTAGCAGTTCATTATCCCGTCCAGTTAACACACCCAAAAGGACTCATAGTCACACACCTGCCCAACCCCCGCACTGGGTCATAAGTAAGATAATACTGGCTTATTTCAGCCTATTTCCTACTAGTCTGTTCCCTCACCTTCTTAATATATATATATATATATATATATATATATATATATATATATATATATATATATATATATATATATATATATATATATATATATATATATATATATATATATATATATATATATATATATATATATATATATATATATATATATATATATATATATATATATATATATATCACTTGCTTCCTCGGTCCTGAGGGCGATAAATGAATACCCAAGGGGGGACAACCTAGTTCCCCTGCCTCTCCGAGCAAAACACATCCACCACAGAAATCGTAACAACAACATACCGGAAACGTACAAAATCAGAGCACAAATCACCAAGAAAATTGAAGAGGGAAATACCGCAAGTGCTATTAGAGTCCTCACTAGTGACGAGAAAATTGCTCCTCGAAACTCAGCCACAGCACGGACCCTGCAAAGCAAGCACCCACCCAGAGCCCCTCAAGGCGACAACATCGTTCTGCCATCAGCCGACACCATTTCAGACCCATTAATCGTTGGTGAATATGAGGTCTACAAAGCAGCTCCTTCTTTTCCACCTGGGTCAGCAGGCGGCTTTACAGGGTTAAAACCTCAACACATCAAGGAAATGTTAAGTCCTGCGGTTGGTGATGCTGCACAAGATCTTCTTATGGAACTCACAAGGTTTGTCAACATGTGCCTGGCTGGTGATATACCTGAAGTCATCAGGCCTCTCTTTTTTGGTGCCTCCCTCTGTGCTCTCAAAAAGAAGGACGAAGGAATCAGGCCAATCGCTGTTGGCAACACTCTCCGACGCCTGATTGCCAAGGCTGCTGCGAGGGTAGTCAGCCAGCAAGCGGCTGAATTGCTGAAACCAATCCAGCTAGGATTTGGAATCCTCCAAGGCTGTGAAGCGGCTGCCCATGCAGCACGAGCATGCATCACCAACATTTCTGATGAAAAGGCCCTGCTCAAACTGGACTTTTAGAATGCCTTCAACATGGTCAGAAGAGATGCAGTACTTTGTGCAGTACATCGCCATTTCCGGCCCCTCTACCCGTTCATACTATCGTGCTACAGTGGTGAGTCAAAACTGCTCTTTGGTGAACATGAAATCAGATCATGTGAAGGTGTTCAGTAAGGTGATCCTCTTGCTCCCCTTCTTTTCTGCTTAGTCTTAAAAGAAATCACCGAAAGCTTGTCCAGCGAGTTCAACATCTGGTTTTTGGATGATGGCAATATAGCTGGCACCGTAGACCACCTCTTGGCAGATATCAGGAAAATAAAAGAGCAAGAAGTAAGCCTGGGTCTTGTCCTGAACCCTTCCAAGTGTGAAGTAGTCTCTTCCAACCCAGACATCGTAGCTAGAATAAGGTCTGCCTTGCCTGGAGCCCATGTCATTAGGGCCGAGAACAGCACCCTCCTTGGAGCCCCCCTCGGGTCTAACGCCATTGAGGAGATCCTTGACAAGAAAATCGCAGACCTTAGGAGGATGGAAGACAGAATAGGTGACATCGATGCACACGATGCTTTTTATCCCTCACCAAATGCCTATCCCTTCCGAGGTTAACCTACTTTCTGAGGTGCGCCCCATCTTACGACAGCCGAAAGCTTGAAGAGTATGACCTCTTACTGAAGACCATGCTGGAAAAAGTTGTTAACCTCTCTCTCAACGAATGCCAGTGGAAACAAGCCACTCTTCCTGTTAGGCTCGGTGGCTTGGGTGTCCGCACCGCTACCCAAATTGCTGTCCCAGCCTTCCTGTCTTCCTCCTGAGCATCAGATGACCTGGTTAAGTAAATTCTACCTGACACCCTGAGTGATGTAGCGGGGATACATGACCCCCACTACACGGAATGCGACACGAAATGGGGTGCCATGGCAGACCCAGAACTCAGACCAGCCATGCCGAAAGCCAAGAAACAATCCAGTTGGGACAGCCCCATTGTAGACAAAGAAGCCACAGCTTTGCTGGAGGCAGCAACAACCCTTAGTGATCGTGCACGCCTCACGGCTGTGCAGGCTCCCCATGCAGGGGACTTCCTTTTGGCAGTCCCTATGTCTGCGACAGGCACACGTCTTGATCCACAGGAGCTCCGTATTGCAGTCGCTCTCCATCTTGCTGCCCCTATCCACACTGTTCACAGGTGTATTTGCGGCGAGGCAGATGCTGACGAATATGGATTGCATGGCCTGCACTGTGGAAAATCTGGTGGTTGGCACACTAGACACGACGAAGTCAATGACATCATTAAAAGAAGCCTTGCCTCTGCTCAGTGTCCAGCGGAGAGAAAGCCCCGCAACCTACTGAACCGTGACTCTATGAGCTTTGCCGGCCGACCAGATGGAATCACACTGCGACCGTGGAAGGGTGGCAGACAGTTGGCATGGGACTGTACTTGTGTATCCACCCTGGCAACCACATACATCAACCTCTCTGCCAGCACAGCAGGAGCCGCGGCGCCACGCAGAGAAAGAGACAAGTCAGCCAAGTAGATCATTGGTACAACTTTGTTCCAATAGGGTATGAGACCCTAGGCCCATGGGGAGAGAGTGCAAGAAGGTTTCTTAAAGATCTTGGTTCCAAGTTCATTGACACCACAAGAGACCCTAGAGCAGCAAGTTTTCTCTTTCAGCGCCTCAGTGTCGTGTAACACTGTAAAAGTGTTTGGTTTAGTTTTATTTAATACATAGAGATACATTAGTCACAGACAAGGATTTGACAGGCACCATTCCGGCGACCTGAATCTCACACCTCTAAGAGTTAATGACCACCAAGTGACCTGAGGTCAGATCATGCGAATTTCACCTTGCTTCTGCTAATCTTATAATTGGAGCCTGGTAGCCTTCTAACATGCCGACGTTTAAGGAGTGGCTTGGTAGAACGCCTGAGGCTATCTACTTGTGGGCGGAGTTAGTTACTAGGTTCCCCAATATATAATCGGAGAGTAGAGCATTAACAAGAGAAGAACAGCAGCCAGCAGAGCAGAGAAGACGGCCTAGCAGGGAGGCTGTCGGCCGGCAGGGCGGGACAGTCTCTGTCAACTACAGACCCCCCCCCCTCTATCCAGCTATAGGCAGACACTTGGTGAGTTGAACATTAAGGTGACTTGGTCGTGTTTTACAAGTGTTGTGTGATGATCAGGGGCCGTCAGTTGTAGTGTTCTCAGATTCTTGGAGGATGACTCACTTTACATATATATATCTTGAACATTGCTTAAATTATGATACTTAGTATGTGAAATATAATTGAAATTATTCGTTAAATGGTCTTTCACTTTGTTCCCTAGAGTTTTTGAGTTGAGATGAGAAAGTCTCTGCGGTTACTGGTTTCATGATTTTAATGAGTACAGATTTGGAGTTGATACGTGATACAGATGGAACATACTGATAATGACCTTGTGATAACATCTTTGAGTATATTGTGATACAGACAAGTTCCATTCCTTGTCTTGTATGTAATGGTTTAGAATGGATGGTAGCAGCATTTCGTCTTCTACTATTTCCTATTTCTACTTCTACTATCTACTCTTCTACTTCTACCTATCCATTCCTCTCCCTCCACCCCTCTCTGAACTTTCCCTTTCAGCTAATGACCCTCCTCGCTCCTCCCACCTCTCTACCTCTCTCACCCGAAACCCTCACTAATTACTTCACTATTCATTTCTTTCTTTTCATTTTCTCTTATACGTTTGTGGCAGTGAAATGTATTCTAGAGTTCTCTCTAGGGTTTCGGGTAGCTGATCAAGTTACGACGCCTTGTAGTCGCCGCACCTAGGTAGTCGAATACCTAGGTTACAAGGTGTTGAACGAGAGAGGTTGCCGTAGGAACTCTGCAGGTGCTCTAGAATAGTTAGCTAACTGAGGACGGTATAACGGACTAGAGAGAGCTGTTTCCCCCGGCCTCGTTAGTTAACTGGGGGTTGGAATAATGGACAAGATAGAGCTATTTCCCCCTCCACCCGTTACAATGATGGCAGCGGTGTTGAACAATGTTTTAGGTAGATGGTGTTCATTTAACATTGTTCAGTCCCACGTGTCTTTTGCCGCTCAGGCTGCTATCAGGGAGATCTTGACAGGTGTTTAATATTCGCGATTTAGCGAGTTTTTTTCAGGTTAGGAGATAGTGATTCTCTGGCGATGTGTTTTAGTGATTTTGTGAGTTTGTGAAGTTCAGATAATGTTCAACCAGAACTTGCGTGTGTAGTGATTTATGTTAGTGATAATATTTGGCGATTTGGGAACTTAGCAGTTGGTGGTAGTGGAGGTCAGCTGAGTGTGACAGGTGACCCTGCATGTCCCAGGGGGACACCCAGCCTCCGTTGGTCCCCAGGTCAGTTGGGGAGTGGCAGGTGTAGTTCTTAAGTAGTTTTAAGTAGTGGTTCTGCTCAGATTATTGCAATCGACTGTTTTACTCCATTTGAATGCAATAACCCGAGGTGTACTGGTATTGTACAGCATGCTAGGGGGAGGCTTAGTATGTCAGTAGACTTCACGTTGAGGACGCTCGACGTTAGATAGTCTGGTCACAGGGGTGGCAAAAGTTTGGAGTTGTTGACCCGCGGAGAAGCGAGGGAAACTCTTTGGGTCACGTAGGTGGCTGTAGATTAAGGGTGGGAGTAACGGCTATTTAAGTACGTAAGATTAGGAATGGTACAGTTAAGTTAGGCTAGTGTTTGGTCTCTATTAGCATTGATATTTTTAGTGGAGATTCGTTTAGTGACAAATTAAAAGTAGTGATGACCTTATTCTCTCTTCTCTAAACTTTACTCTGTTACTGTTTTATGTTCCACCAAGTCAATATCATTCAGATTTAATTGGATTATTAAAATTTGAGTGTAGTCGTTGTCAGGAGAGCATTATGATCGGACTGTGTGAACCCTCTACAAACTACAGGGTCACACAACAGGTTGGAACACGGGTATTGTTGCCTTTAAGTTCATTCACAGGTCGGAGCCAGAGGAGAGACGCATATACAGAAGTGGGAGACGGCTGCCTTATACCACACTCATGGCAGCTCCTCACTACCATCACGACGACCAGCCCACTACCTGGAGGTCATGGCTCCACCACCACCACCCCGGGGGACCCCAAGATGCAGCCCTCTCGGTTGGTCAACATTGGTCTACCCAGTGGACCCCAGGACGGACGGACCCCAGTGGACCCCAAGACGGACGGACCCCTAGTGGACCCCAGGTCGTTCTGCAGACGACCCCAGACGACCCAGTAAAGATGGAAGAGGAACAACGACGACTCCATTCTGTCCCACCAACATCGGTCTACCCAGGATGGACCCCAGGACGGACGGACCCCAATGGACCCCAGGTCGCTTGTCAAAGACCCATGGGAGGAGGAAGAGAGAAGAAAGAAGAGAGAAGAAAGAAGAGAGAAGAAAGAAGAGAGAAGAAAGAAGAGAGAAGAAAGAAGAGAGAAGTAAGAAGAGAGAAGAAAGAGGAGGAGAAGATAAGACCAAGCTGAGTGAGACACGATGCCTAGTATCCCTTGCTGGTGTTTGCATCATTGCATGGAGCGTAATTGCAAGACAGGATCGTTTGCCTTAACTGGCGGCCCCTCCTGCAAGCATGTTGCTCTGTTGAGTGATTCTTCCTGTGTCGTGCGGACTTGATGTGGCTGTCAGAAGTGGCTCTCTGAAGGAGGCGTGCTGGAGCAACAGGGAGGAGAAGAGTAGGATGGGATTTCTACGTTGGCAACTATTTGGAGGTCTCGAAACTTGTAGTCCCTATAGCTGTGAAAAACCCCAGTATACGTCTCTCATGGTGACTGACGTAGGGCCAATTACAGATCAGCTGGGACAACCGAATTCCACGGTCCTGTGCGCAGTTCAAGTAGTAACGGCTTCCTGGTTGACCAAGGGTTGTTGTGCGTTAATGACGGAGAAGCGACGGAGACAGTTGTGTTGAAGAAATGTGGTACAGGACTATCTACAAGACCAAGCAATGACGTCGCCCAGCCAGAGACAATGGACGTCTATCTACATATTTCATTTTTTAGAGTAGGATGATGTATATTTGTTTAACTAGGATGTATTTTTCTTCGTTAATAAAGTTGTCGCACACAGCTAGCTTGCTTTAGCAGTGTTGCAAAAACTTTATTTTCAGGGAGAAGGGGAGATGTAACACTGTAAAAGTGTTTGGTTTAGTTTTATTTAATACATAGAGATACATTAGTCACAGACAAGGATTTTACAGGCACCATTCTGGCAGCCTGAATCTCACACCTCTAAGAGTTAATGACCACCAAGTGACCTGAGGTCAGATCATGCGAATATCACCTTGCTTCTGCTAATCTTATAATTGGAGCCTGGTAGCCTTCAAACATGCCGACGTTTAAGGAGTGGCTTCGTAGAACGCCTGAGGCTATCTACTTATGGGCGGAGTTAGTTACTAGGTTCCCGAATATATACTCGGAGAGTAGAGCATTAACAAGAGAAGAACAGCAGCCAGCAGAGCAGAGAAGACGGCCTAGCAGGGAGGCTGTCGGCCGGCAGGGCGGGACAGTCTCTGTCAACTACAGACCTCCCCCCCCTCTATCCAGCTATAGGCAGACACTTGGTGAGTTGAACATTAAGGTGACTTGGTCGTGTTTTACAAGTGTTGTGTGATGATCAGGGGCAGTCAGTTGTAGTGTTCTCAGATTCTTGGAGGATGACTCACTTTACATATATATATCTTGAACATTGCTTAAATTATGATACTTAGTATGTGAAATATAATTGAAATTATTCGTTAAATGGTCTTTCACTTTGTTCCCTAGAGTTTTTGAGTTGAGATGAGGAAGCCTCTGCAGTTACTGGTTTCATTATTTTAATGAGTGCAGAATTAGAGTTGATACGTGATACAGATGGAACATACTGATAATGACCTTGTGATAACATCTTTGAGTATATTGTGATACAGACAAGTTCCATTCCTTGTCTTGTATGTAATGTTCTTGAATGGATGGTGGCAGCATTTCTTCTTCTACTATCTACTTTTCTACTTCTACTATCTACTTCTACTATCTACTTTTCTATTTCTACCTATCTACTTCTCTCCCTCCACCCCTCTCTAAACTCTCACTTTAAACTAATGACCCTCCTCGCTCCTCCCACCTCTCTACCTCTCTCACTAATTACTTCACTATTCATTTCTTTCCTTTCGTTTTCTCTTATACGTTTGTGGCAGTGAAATGTATTCTAGAGTTCTCTCTAGAGTTTCGGGTAGCTGATCAAGTTACGGCGCCTTGTAGTCTTAGCACCTAGGTAGTCAAATACCTAGGTTACAAGGTGTTGAACGAGAGAGGTTGCCTTAGGAACTCTGGAGGTGCTCTAGAATAGTTAGCTAACTGGGGAGGGGACAACGGACTACAGAGAGCTGTTTCCCCCGGCCTCGTTAGTTAACTGGGGGGTGGAATAATGGACAAGATAGAGCTATTTCCCCCACCCCCCGTTACAGTCGGGATCCAGAGGGGAAATGCTCGCTGCATCCTCGGTTCCTGCCCGGCGTCGGAGGAGTTCGAGGAAATCTACAGCCTCTAGGAAGTGAACTTTTTTTTGTATCCTCTTAATGTTAATTTGTTGTATAAAATCAGATATGTAACTGTATAACCTTGCATAATAAAGTGTACACCATAAAAAGAGGGGGGTGGTAGGAGAAGCGAACACTCTTACGCATTCAGAGTTAAATGGCCCTGATAATAAGTTTTTCCCTGAATGCTCTGTGTTCCCTTCTCTGAGGCTGTGGGTCCCTATAATTGCACCAGAGGTGGTACCCCCCTATATATATATATATATATATATATATATATATATATATATATATATATATATATATATATATATATATATATATATATATATATATGTATATATACATATATATATATATATATATATATATATATATATATATATATATGTCGTACCTAATAGCCAGAACGCACTTCTATGCCTACTATTCAAGGCCCGATTTGCCTAATAAGCCAAGTTTTCATGAATTAGTATATTTTCTCTAATTTTTTTCTTATGAAATTATAAAGCTACCCATTTCATTACGTATGACGTCAATTTTTTTTTATTGGAGTTAAAATTAATGTAGATATATGACCAAACCTAACCAACCCTACCTAACCTAACCTAACCTATCTTTATCGGTTAGGTTAGGTTAGGTAGCCGAAAACGTTAGGTTAGGTTAGGTTAGGTAGGTTAGGTAGTCGAAAAACAATTAATTCATGAAAACTTGGCTTATTAGGCAAATCGGGCCTTGAATAGTAGGCATAGAAGTGCGTTCTGGCTACTAGGTACGACATATATATATATATGTATATATATACATATATATATATATATATATATATATATATATATATATATATATATATATATATATATATATATATGTATATATATACATATATATATATATATATATATATATATATATATATATATATATATATATATATATATATATATATATATATATATATATATATATATATATAGGGGGGTACCACTTCTGGTGCAATTATAGGGACCCACAGCCTCAGACCCGCCGCCACTGTCCGCCCGCCGCCGCCCTGTCCGCCCGCCGCCACTATCCGCCACCGCCGCCACTGTCCGCCCGCCGCCACTGTCCGCCCGCCGCCACTATCCGCCACCGCCCAGCAAACACAAATCATCTACACAACGTTCGCCTATCTCTTCCCATAGGTGTGGGAATGATTTGCATTGAGAATGGTGCAGGAGAGCCTTTGAGAAACTTTTACTCAAAAAATCCAAACACAAAGGTTTAATTATAAATTGTTTTTCTACAATTATTTTCTTCCAAATGTAAAACAAATAGTTTTTACATGTTTAAATATAAAATTTATGGTGTTTTTTTGTAAAATTCATTAATAAATTGTGAATGATATATATTGGCTGAGTGAAACCTTTAAAATCCATTTAGTTATAATATGAACAGAAAAAAGTAGTTTTCCAAATTTTCTAAAAATCACTCTTTTTAACACAATTTGACTCCTTATGCATTCCACTAAACACTAATATCATGTTTAAATATATAATTTATGTATTATTCCCTAAGATAATTTATATAAATTATAAAAGTTGCTGGAAAGTGGTGAGAAAGAATCTGAAAACGTTTTGTTGTCTTATATTGGCGTGTTCTTATTAACTAGAGTGAGTAAGAGTGAGCGAGAGTGGGTAAGAGTGAGTAAGAGTGACTGAAGGTGAGTGAGAGTGCCAGAGAGTGTGTAAGTGTGAGTAAGAGTGAGTATAAGTAAGAGTGACTGAGAGTGAGTAAGAGTGACAGAGTAAGGGTGACAGAATGAGTAAGAGTGAGAGTAAAGTGATTGAGAGTAAGGGTGAGTATGAGAGTAAGAGTGATTGAGAGTTAGAGTGAGAGTAAGAGTGATTGAGAGTTAGTGAGAGTAAGAGTGATTGAGAGTAAGAGTGATTGAGAGTAAGAGTGATTGGGAGTAAGAGTGATTGAGAGTAAGAGTGATTGGGAGTAAGAGTGATTGGGAGTAGGAGTTAGAGTGAGAGTAGGAGTAAGAATGAGAATAAGAGTGATTGAGAGTAAGAGTGAGTAAGAGTAAGAATGAGAGTAAGAGTGATTGAGAGTAAGAGTGATTGAGAGTAAGAGTGATTGAGAGTAAGAGTGATTGGGAGTAAGAGTGATTGGGAGTAAGAGTAAGAGTGAGAGTAAGAGTAAGAATGAGAGTAGGAGTGATTGAGAGTAGGAGTGATTGGGAGTAGGAGTGATTGGGAGTAAGAGTAATTGAGAGTAAGAGTAATTGAGAGTAAGAGTATGAGAGTAAGAGTGAGAGAGTGAGTATGAATGGGTAAGGGTGACTGAGAGTGAGTAAGAGTGACAGAGTAAGAATGACAGAGTAAGAGTGATAGAGAGTAAGAGTGACAGAGAGTAAGAGTGACAGAGAGTAAGAGTGACAGAGAGTAAGAGTGACAGAGTAAGAGTGACAGAGAGTAAGAGTGACAGAGAGTAAGAGTGACAGAGTAAGAGTGAGTATGAGAGTGAGTAAGGATGACTGAGAGAAAGAGTGAGTAATAGTGCGTAAGAGTGATTGAGAGTTAGAGTGAGAGTAAGAGTGATTGAGAGTTAGTGAGAGTAAGAGTGATTGAGAGTAAGAGTGATTGAGAGTAAAAGTAATTGAGAGTAAGAGTGATTGAGAGTAAGAGTGATTGGGAGTAAGAGTGATTGAGAGTAAGAGTGATTGGGAGTAAGAGTGATTGGGAGTAGGAGTAAGAATGAGAATAAGAGTGATTGAGAGTAAGAGTGAGTAAGAGTAAGAATGAGAGTAAGAGTGATTGAGAGTAAGAGTGATTGAGAGTAAGAGTGAGAGTAAGAGTGATTGGGAGTAAGAGTGATTGAGAGTAAGAGTGATTGGGAGTAAGAGTGATTGGGAGTAGGAGTAAGAATGAGAACAAGAGTGATTGAGAGTAAGAGTGAGTAAGAGTAGGAATGAGAGTAAGAGTGATTGAGAGTAAGAATGATTGAGAGTAAGAGTGATTGAGAGTAAAAGTGATTGGGAGTAAGAGTGATTGGAAGTAAGAGTAAGAGTGAGAGTAAGAGTAAGAATGAGAATAAGAGTGATTGAGAGTAAGAGTGATTGGGAGTAAGAGTAAGAGTAAGGATGAGAGTAGGAGTGATTGAGAGTAGGAGTGATTGAGAGTAGGAGTGATTGGGAGTAGGAGTGATTGGGAGTAAGAGTGATTGAGAGTAAGAGTAATTGAGAGTAAGAGTATGAGAGTAAGAGAGAAAGAGTGAGTATGAATGGGTAAGGGTGACTGAGAGTGAGTAAGAATGACAGAGTAAGAGTGACAGAGAGTAAGAGTGACAGAGAGTAAGAGTGACAGAGAGTAAGAGTGACAGAGAGTAAGAGTGACAGAGTAAGAGTGACAGAGTAAGAGTGACAGAGAGTAAGAGTGACAGAGAGTAAGAGTGACAGAGAGTAAGAGTGACAGAGTAAGAGTGACAGAGAGTAAGAAAGACAGAGTAAGAGTGACAGAGAGTAAGAGTGACAGAGAGTAAGAGTGACAGAGAGTAAGAGTGACAGAGAGTAAGAGTGACAGAGAGTAAGAGTGACAGAGTAAGAGTGACAGAGAGTAAGAGTGACAGAGTAAGAGTGACAGAGAATAAGAGTGACAGAGAGTAAGAGTGACAGAGAGTAAGAGTGACAGAGAGTAAGAGTGACAGAGAGTAAGAGTGACAGCTAGTAAGAGTGACAGAGAGTAAGAGTGACAGAGTAAGAGTGACAGAGAGTAAGAAAGACAGAGTAAGAGTGACAGAGAGTAAGAGTGACAGAGAGTAAGAGTGACAGAGAGTAAGAGTGACAGAGAGTAAGAGTGACAGAGAGTAAGAGTGACAGAGAATAAGAGTGACAGAGAGTAAGAGTGACAGAGAGTAAGAGTGACAGAGTAAGAGTGACAGAGAGTAAGAGTGACAGAGTAAGAGTGACAGAGAGTAAGAGTGACAGAGAGTAAGAGTGTCAGAGAGTAAGAGTGACAGAGAGTAAGAGAGTGAGAGTGATTATGAGAGAGTTAAGAGTGTGAGGTGTGAGAGAGTAGCAGGCCAGGGAGGCAGGATGTGTGGTCACAGGCGAGGCCTAGGTCTCGTGATCTCTAATGTTGGTTTTATATATATGTGGGATTTTTTGTCCTGTTTCAAATTATAATTATTTAGCAGGAATGTAATAAGATATTGCACAGTATTAATGTGACAATAATATATGCATTATTTCCTTGATAATCAAACTTGTTGATCAAAGATAATATACAATCTTTGAAGGAAACATTTTGAGAGCGCGAGCTGGCAACACTGGGCTGGTGGGTGAGAGAGACATATGGTTAGTTTTGCTCAGACCTTCAGTGGTGAAGGGTGTGTCCCAGCTGGCCGCCACCAGCCGCCACCCGCCGCCCACCACCAGCCGCCACCTGCCACCACCCACCACCCACCACCAGCTGCCACCCACCACCAGCCGCCACCCGCCACCACCCACCACCAGCCGCCACCTGCCACCACCCACCACCAGCCGCCACCTGCCACCACCAGCCACCACCTGCCACCACCAGCCGCCACCCGCCGCCACCCGCCACCCACCACCAGCCGCCACCCGCCGCCACCCGCTACCCACCACCAGCCGCCACCCACCGCCAGCCGCCACCCGCCACCACCCACCACCAGCCGCCGCCACCCGCCACCACCCACCACCAGCCGCCGCCACCCGCCACCACCCACCACCAGCCGCCGCCACCCGCCACCACCCACCACCAGCCGCCACCCACCACCACCCACCACCAGCCGCCACCAGCCACCGCCACCCACCACCGCCACTCACCACCCGTCGCCACCACCCACCACCCGCCGCCACCCACCACCAGCCGCCACCCGCCACCACCCACCACCAGCCGCCACCCGCCACCACCCGCCACCAGCCGCCACCCGCCACCAGCCACCGCCACCCACCACCGCCACTCACCACCCGCCGCCACCACCCACCACCAGCCGCCACCCGCCACCAGCCACCACCAGCCGCCACCTGCCACCACCTGCCACCACCCACCACCAGCCGCCACCCGCCGCCACCCGCCACCCACCACCAGCCGCCACCCGCCGCCACCCGCCACCCACCACCAGCCGCCACCCGCCGCCACCCGCCACCCACCACCAGCCGCCACCCGCCACCACCCACCACCAGCCGCCACCCGCCGCCACCCGCCACCACCCACCACCAGCCGAAACCCGCCACCACCCGCCACCAGCCGCCACCCGCCACCAGCCACCGCCACCCACCACCGCCACTCACCACCCGCCGCCACCACCCACCACCAGCCGCCACCTGCCACCACCCACCACCAGCCGCCACCCGCCGCCACCCGCCACCCACAAGCAGCCGCCACCCGCCGCCACCCGCCACCCACCACCAGCCGCCACCCGCCGCCACCCGCCACCCACCACCAGCCGCCACCCACCACCAGCCGCCACCCGCCACCACCCGCCACCAGCCACCGCCACCCACCACCGCCACCCGCCACCACCCACCACCAGCCGCCACCCGCCACCACCCGCCACCAGCCGCCACCCGCCACCAGCCACCGCCACCCACCATCGCCACTCACCACCCGCCGCCACCACCCACCACCAGCCGCCACCAGCCACCACCAGCCGCCACCTGCCACCACCCACCACCAGCCGCCACCCGCCACCACCCACCACCAGCCGCCACCATCCACCGCCACCCACCACCGCCACTCACCACCCGCCGCCACCACCCACCACCCGCCGCCACCCGCCACCCACCACCAGCCGCCACCCGCCACCACCCACCACCAGCCGCCACCCGCCACCACCCGCCACCCGCCACCAGCCGCCACCAGCCGCCACCAGCCACCGCCACCCACCACCGCCACTCACCACCCGCCGCCACCACCCACCACCAGCCGCCACCCGCCACCACCCGCCACCAGCCGCCACCCGCCACCACCCGCCACCAGCCGCCACCCGCCACCACCCGCCACCAGCCGCCACCCGCCACCAGCCACCGCCACCCACCACCGCCACTCACCACCCGCCGCCACCACCCACCACCAGCCGCCACCCGCCACCAGCCACTGTAACAAACTAGGCTTTTGTAAGAATTATCCAGAGTGGTTTATCGACAAAAGAGAATGGGAAGCTGAGCCCGCATGGTGACCTGACCCCCAGGGGAATTCGCGGTGGAAATAACCGACGCTTTGTTCATAGCTGCGTATAATGAACCATCCTATAGTATTCAGTAATTTAGAGAAAATTAGCCTTTATTCATTTTGCATTAAAATTGTATTGTATAATAGTACTGGATACAATATCAAGAGTATTCTAATTATTGAGTTTGTCACCATCAGTGACGTCACGAATCAGATCTAACTTATAAGGCGGAGTGACCGGCGGTCATAGGTCATCAGGGGTTGACAGGTCTACTATTTCTCAAAGTTTTAATAACCATTTTTGTGATCGGGAACAGCTCTGCCGTTAGATGTTTGTAATTTAATTCAGTAAAATAATTCGACCAGTCTGGATCAATTAAGTACAACAGAGGTTAATTGTTATAACTTAAACCTGGCTAGTAACTTGGTAAAACTTTGACTAGGCGGAAGGATACAATGTTCTAGTCTGGGCTAGGCCAGACGAGGACAAATCAGTGTGGAAACGGGAGCAGCTGGGATAAGAGGCCAACCATCTTACCTCTCCCCAAGACCAGCCCAACATCTAGAGCTGTGGTCGCCCAAGGTATAGTTGCTATTGTTAATTATAGGGATAGTCTTCTCATTTGCCATTCAGGTCAAGTAGGGAGTGTTAAAGTGACAGGGAGTGAACATATTTAGATTTTGTTTTAGTTTTCTTTTAATAAATTAAATTTGTTAATATTTTGCATTTCATTATTTCCATGTGTTTTATGTGTAAACTTGTCCTGGTCACGTGGTCCACACGAGGTAAAGTTGGATTGGGCGCCGATTCTAACATCGAATCATTCCCGTGTAATTAATTTCACACTCTTAAGTTCCACGGTCATCGGTTATAGTGGGGATCAAGCCCCAAGGTTGATTAATTAGCGTGATCGATCCAGACCTCGATCATTGCTCTTGTGTTACTGGTCTGGTGGTGGCAGCGTAGAGGCGACTCTAGGGTTTTGCTCAGAGCCTAGGTCACGTCATACTGGGTGTAGAATCCTAAGTCGGTCAATCGTCTTAGGACCACGTGGCGTGGAGTTGGCTTTGGTAAAAGTTTTGGGGTCCCTTGGTAGAGAATAAAAAGTAAGAATACGGGTAGAGGGAGTAGAGAGAAGTAAAGACAGGGAACCTAACCAGTGTCACAATGGTGCACAGCGGTGGTTTCAACAATTTTGTTTGAAATTGTTGAAAGGCTCACGCGTCTAGCCGTTCGAACACGTGCGCGGATGCTAAGGAGACAGCCGCGGGCCAGGATTTGCAGTGCGCCCCACAACAGTGCGTTTGAGTGGGGATTGGCGAATCTTGGGTCATGCGGGCTGATATGATTAAGGTTTAGTTAGTAAGATTAGGCTGTTAAAATTAGATTTATTGAAAAGGAGACCGCTCCGAGTTGATTGGACTGGGTACCATACTCGACCCATTGCAATTAATTCAGAGGTGTTGGGAGCCGCCATACTCTCAACAGCAGTTCCTTGAGGGCTGTCGGGGGCGGATATATCTGTGGGACGCCAGTAGATAGTCCGAGGGCGTTATTAGACGACCCAAAACGCTAGGAAAAACGTAATCCGTGAAGGGCGTTGCGGCCTCCGAGGGACGGACTAGTAACCTACCTAGCAGCGATTCAACAACTAAGTGATCGCACACTTAGTGGAGGTTGAGTCGTCCCTAGTCATAATTGTTGCTGAAAGCTGCGTGTCGCTCTGTTGGAACCTAGAGGGTGTGGCCCCTAGGCTAGGTGTGGTACGGCGAGCCGGTAGGAGCAATTATAAGATTAAGTCGAGTGCATTTTTGAATTAAGTATACTTAAATTTATAAAGTAATTTCCGTTTATTTGCGTTGTTCTAGATTAATTTTTTCCCCTAAATTCAATCCCCGGTTAAAATTTTTCCCAAGTGTTTAGCGTTTTCTTGCATATTAGGCTAAGTGCGTACGTTAAGTTTTGTTATTCCCTGTTGTATTAGTCTAAGTCAGAGGCGTTGTTAATCCTCTGGACTTAGGGCTATATGTCGGTCACGATAGATAAGTGAAGGAGTTTAAGGGATAGTAAGTTGCGTGTAAATGTTAATTGTCCGTGGAATGTTTCTAAGTATTTTGGGATAAGTTTTCGGCTAAGTCAATGTCGGAAAGTCGTTAACTGTAATTAATTTGTATTCGTGGGTCACGTGTATGATCTGGGTATCATTAGGATTCCCCAGTCGATGCGAGTGATATTTTCTAGTTTTTACCAGTAAGACGGTAGAATTGTGTTTGTAGACTTAGAATTCTGTTTTCAGTAGAAACGTAGGTGGAAAATTTTCTAAGTCCAGCTTGGGCTAGAATCTGACTTTTTGGCGAAAATTTGAATTTTCATGTTTTGTGTATATTCTGGGGCCAGTATTACTCTCTAGTGCGCGCAAGGGACGTAATTCTGTTCGTAAAGCATTAAACAGTGATAATTACATTTTTGCCGAATTTAGTTATTTTTCGAGAAAATCGTGTCGTAATTTTGTCAGAGTCCATTTGAGGTGAAAATCTCGGATTTTGACGAAAAATTCGAATTAGTGAGCGTTGAAACCGCCCGAAGTGTCAGTATTGTTCTGCATACAACGTCAGCAGTAAATAATAACGTATTTATATCTGGGAACGAGAAACCCAAATTTTTGTGAATTAAAGGAGTTTTGTGATATTTAGGGTGATAGAAAATTTTTCCCTCGGAGTCAGGAAAATTTGGCAGAGTCCAGCAATTGAGTAAAAACGCAGTTTTTTTATAAAAAGTCAATTTTGGTAAGCATATATATGTCCTGGGTGTCTATATTAATTGCTAGAGCGGTTTATTAACGTAAAACTAGTTATTTTCCTTCAGAACAAAAATTTTGATTTTTCAGCGTTTAAGCGAAAAAGCGCGGGACTTAGTTTTTTCAGCGCAGCTGGTCCCGCTCCATCAGTCATCAGTGGCCACGCTGCTCACTTCAAGCGCGTTTAGTATTCAAGTACAGTAAATATTCTTTATTAATCCATCACGAGTGCTGCGCGTTAGTTGCGTTATCATTTAAATTGTTTTATATAAATTAGATTCTTTAATTTTTTTTAACGTAAAGGACTTAGGTTTCAGCAATAGAACTGCGGGATATTTCACGGTCAGACACGAGTGCGGGGCAGACACTCATTCATTGGATTCACTTCAGCGATTCTCTCGATAAATCGTTGTATTTCCTATTTTGGGAATTTAGTAGTTTTCTCTTAGAATAGAGTTGTGATTTTTTTTTTATTTATGTAAGATCACGGTTGTAGTGAGTCCGGGTCGAGGGTGTACTAAAGGGTAGTTTAGAAGAGACGTGGCACACCAGGAATCACAGAAAATGTTTAACCCAGATAATGACCAGTCAGTAGGGACCAGTGGGAATGGGAGTGTAGAGGATAGCACCTCTTCCGACACCACTGGGGACCGCTCAGGTAGCTCAACTGGCACCACAGGTGGGGTCAGTGGGACTGAAGCGACGAGTTCACGGGTTCTGCATGGGACTCGGCAGTCGAGGGTATCTTTCCATCCCAGTAGCGATACTATTATTGACATGAGTGGGGAGTCTTGCGAGGAGTCGTCCCATGAGTGGGGAGAGCCGTCTTGGGTTCCCCCACAAATAACATCGACGCCATGCCAGCAGGGCAGACAGGGGGCCTCAGTTAGTATGGCAGGACGTCCCACTTCGCTCGGCAGAGAACAGCAACCCGTTCAACGGGAACATGAACAACCACACCAACAGCAGGAACTACCCAACATAACACCAATACCACAGCACCCACAACACCTAGGTACACCTCATCCGTCACTACAACAACCCCAACCCCATCCTCAGTTCCCATACCAACCCTTCCCCCAACCCCAGGCCACTCCATACCCATTCCAACCCCAGGCCACCCCATACCCATACCCATTCCAACCCCAGGCCACCCCATACCCATACCCATTCCAACCCCAGGCCACCCCATACCCATACCCATTCCAACCCCAGGCCACCCCATACCCATACCCATTCCAGCCCCAGGCCACCCCATACCCACCCCAACCTCAATCCACACCCCAGCCTGAGGTCACCCACACCATACCTCAACCCCAACCTCAATCCACACCCCAACCCGAGGCCACCCACACCATACCTCAACCCCAACCTCCATCCACACCCCAACCCCAGGCCACCCACACCATACCTCAACCCCAACCCCAGGCCGCCACAGCCTTAGACAGGCAGATGCGCACGGAGACGCCGGGCACTCAGTTGTCGCCATACGTAGAGGCGTTAAGTAAAGGCGAGGGAGCCAAGCCGAGGAACTGTGGCGCGGGTTCATCAGGCGGGAAGCAGCCCTCAGCTGCAAGTTCGAGCCACCCTGCGCGGGGTACCAACAGAGATCCGCGGAGGTGTTACTCCTGCTGGAAGCGCGGGCATATACAGAGGGATTGCGAAGTCACTCCTACGAAAGCATGAAAGCAGGCTCCTAGTGATGGCAGGCCTACTTTTGAGGTGAAAGTGGAAGGTGTGAGATTGACAGCTTTTGTTGATACAGGAAGCCAGGCAACGGTAATTAAAAAGTCAGCCTTCAGCAATTTTAAGTTTGCACGTCTTCAACGTTGCGCAAAGACATTAACAGCAGTCAATGGGGAAAAGATTGAGATCGTAGGTCAAGGTACAGTTAATTTTGAGATTGATGGGGCATTGCAGCCTCACACATGTACGATCGTAGAGAACCTTGATTTTCCTGGTCACATCTTAATGGGAACTGATTTTCTGTCGCGATTTAATTATTCCTTGTCTGCTCAAAAAGGGGCTAGGAACTGCAGGTTGCAGTTGGGACAGACTTCCTACCCAGTGGAGATGATCGACCATCCCCCAGTTGTAGCTTCAATTAACAGGAAGCTGAAATATAATGCGCACTATCCAAAATTGATTTTTAAGTCTCTTCCAGACACAGTTAAGAGGTCATGCGCATTGCATGCATTGACTAAACAGAGTTGCCCACCACATTCTGTTAAATTTATTAAAGTAGCCGTGGGACGTCACATACAACCAGGTACCACCCTTCAGGTGGCTGGGAGATGTGATAGTTTATTAATTCCTCATCACTTAGTTGTAGTGCTCGATAAAGGTGCACTCATTCCAGTTGTCAATCTTTCACATAAGACTTTTCGCTTCAGGGCAGGTGATAGGGTATCTCAGGGAACCATGGTGGAGGACACAGAAATCTTTCACCATGAGTCAGCTGAGACGCCAGCCGTCACTGCACAATGTAGTGCACTAAATATGTTGAACACTAAAACACCATCCAAAGTACAATACCAGACGAGAAATGTTGCACAGAATGTAGAGGAAGTGGAAAAATTAATTTCAGCACTTGATTTGCAACATGTTGCACAGGCGGATAGGAAGGCACTGAGAGGAGTTTTACGAAAATTCCCGAAATTGTTTGCGACAGAGGATGACCAGATTGGTCTCCTTGATAAGATCGAGCACACCATTCCAACTGGTGACCATTTGCCTGTGTACACAAGACAGTGGAGGTTGCCGGAACAGGCAAAGAACATTATCAGGGAGGAGTGCCAGAAAATGTTGAGACAGGGCGTGATAGAGCCTAGTACGTCACCGTGGCTCTCTCCTGTTGTACTAGTTCGGAAACCGGACGGTAGTTATCGTTTCTGTGTTGACTACCGGAAGGTGAACGAATTAACTAAGGGTGATGTGTATCCGTTGCCCCGAATACAGGAGATAATAGATCAATTTGGTGCTGCTAAGTATTTCTCAACTCTTGACGCAAAATCGGCGTATTGGGCGATTCCGGTGGCAGAACAAGATAGGGAAAAAACAGCATTCTCGGATGGTAGGCACACTTATCAATTCCGTAGGATGCCGTTTGGTTTAAAGACAGCGCCTTCGTCGTTTCAGAGGGCCATCAACTTTATCCTTAGTCCGGTACTGGGTAGGCATTCTTTTGCGTACCTGGATGATGTTGTGATATATTCCAGGACGTTTGAGGAACACCTACAGGACTTGACTGAGACTTTGAAGTTGTTAGATCAGGCGGGTTTCAGGCTGAATGTTCAGAAGTGCACCCTGGCGGCTCAGAAATTCAAATTTCTGGGGTTCCAGGTGTGCCCGGACGGTATCCGACCTGACCCAGATTCTTGCCGCGCCATTGCTGACATGCCTACTCCAAGGACAGCAAAGGACGTGCGTAGGTTTTTGGGGGCGGCCGGATATTTTCGTCGTCACATTGAAGGTTTCGCTGGCATTTCAGCACCCCTGACTGATCTGACAAAGAAAAATGCGAAGTTTGTGTGGAAATCAGAACATGACGAGGCCTATCGCAAACTGAAAGACCAACTAATCACGACACCGGTATTGGCTATTCCTGATTTTGAGAAAGAGTGGGAAGTGCACACTGACGCCAGCGGTATTGCTATTGGCGGGTGCTTAATTCAGCGAGACGCAGATAATTTACCCCATCCAGTAGCCTATTTCAGTAGGAAGGTCAAAGGACCTGAAGTTCGTTATTCAGCTACGGATCGGGAGGCACTGGCAGTAGTAGAATCAATTAGGTATTTCGAACCTTACCTATTTCAGCGGCATTTTGTAATCTACACAGACCATCGAGCATTAACACACATATTTAAAAAGCGAACGAAATGCCCACGAATGTCACGCTGGTCTCACGAACTTTCGGCCCACTCATTCCAGATCTTGTACAAGCCTGGTCCAGCACATGTTGTGCCAGATACGCTAAGTAGAAATATAGCGGCAGTTCAAATTAATGAAAACATTGAAACCATTCCATCAGATAAAATGAGAGAATACCAGATGAACGAGCCGAGATGGAAAGAGATTATTGAGTATTTAGAGGGAGGAAAATACCCGAAAAAGAAAAAGAATTTACCTATTCATGATTTTGAGATGAAACAGGGCGTCCTGTATTATGTCAACAGCCAGAATGATAGAGCAGTATTTCAGCTAGTTATTCCGGACGCGTTGCGGTCATCAGCGTTAAAGCTTGCACATGCTTCAAAAATTGCAGGGCATCCGGGGATCTTTAAAACGCACTTAAAAGCAAAGTCTCTATTTTATTTTCCAGGATTACTTTCTGAGGTAATCAATTTCGTGAAGTCGTGCCCTCGTTGCCAGAGGAGGAAAGGTACCCTTAAGGTACAAGCCCCACTTCAGGAATTCCCTGAAATTCGTGAACCGTTAGATCGTGTGGGGGCCGATCTGATTGATTTACATCACAGTCATGCGGGTAACAGATACGTGTTGGTGCTAGTTGACCATCTGTCTAGATACACTACACTAGTTGCATTACCTCAGAAGGATTCTAGTACGGTTGCAGATGCGTTCTTGCGTAGGTTCGTTACTGTATTCGGACCTCCTAAAGTTTTAGTCTCTGACCGGGGTCAAGAATTCAATGGGAATATATTTAGAGAAGTTTGTAAGATTTTAGAGACAACTTCGGCTTTTACAACAGCCTACCACCCACAAGCAAACGGAATGACGGAACGGACTAATCGTTCAGTCAAGGATATGCTTGCAATCCTTGCTGAACATGATGCAAACACCTGGGATGAACACCTACCCTATGTTCAGTTCGCCTTGAATACTGCCATCCACCAATCAATTAACACCCAACCACTTCATTTGTTTACTGGTAATTCATGCAATTTCCCGTCAGGTCTGCTTAACAGACATAATGTTGCATACGGGGAGGACTATCCTTCAGAGGTCCTGGGTAAAATGAGAAATGCATGGAATATTGCAGCTGAAGCGTCCAAGAAGGCACGGACTCGGTATGCTCATTTTTATGACAAGAAAGTGCGCCCTCTTGAGTTGAAGGAAGGAAGCCTCGTATTGAGAGTGAATGAGGCTGCGCCCGCCAATCAGAGCAGGAAACTAGCTCCGAGGTGGCGAGGACCATATAGAGTAATTAAAAGGGCGGGGCCGGTTAATCTTGTTATAAAAGGAGTGTTCGAGGACCAGGTGGAAAGGACAATTCATGTAAATAAATTGAAACATTATCATGCTAGAGAGGAATTAGAACTGCCTTCAGCGGGTCTAGTTCCTGACTCAGCAGTGCTGACTCATGGCTTCACCGACGAGCCAGAAGATGAGGACGACCCTCTGTCATCGCTCATCAGTAGTCAGGTGCAGTCTCGCCACCCTATGGTGACGAGATCTCGCGCTGTACAGTAAAGTAACTTCCTTGGTTAGTATAATTTAGTATTCATTAGATTTTCCTGTAAAGGCAATGAGATGTACTATGTCTATACTTGACTCAGGTAGCAACTTTTACCGTGCTCTGGGGTTCCACCTCCACCAAACCCAGAGTATATCTATGCTTCCGCTGTGTTGTGTCTGTCTGTTCCCAGGTCTGATTGGTACACCCACCCAGTTGTTCCAGCCACACGTGAACCCTTGTCTGTAAAGACCGAGGGGGGAGGCACGTTACACAAAGCCCTCCCCCCACCAGACCCAGTAACCCATACATCAGTTACTTTGGGGATGAGTGACTGTCCAAGAGTCACCCGGCCGACGCCTCACGTCACTAACGAGGTTGTCAGGGCCAGCGAGCTGTCCACATTATAGCAGTCACCGGAGGTGCCATACAACGCCGGGGCAGCTGTCTCGAGATCACCACTACCCACCTGCTGCGTCATCAAGACTGCAGCCATTCCAGCAGTGTTGGAGGAGAGGTCAGGAAATGGAAAGCACGTAGCAGTACTCAAGAATTTCGCCGGAAGATTAATGATTACGTCATCTGAAGTAACAAGAAAGCAGAAGTAAGGCGGTCACAGGTGGAAGGCACGGTTTCCCTACAGAGTACCGGGACTCGCCAATAGAAGGTCGCAAAATTGTCTCCTTTGGCCTAAAGTCGGCGGTACGAGGGTATACACAGTTGGTGTTTACGGCCTAGTAACCTGGTGACATCAAGAAACGCCTGAGATGACGTGAGCAATGATGGAAGACGAGATTCACCTGTTCTGCAAACAAGCAACCCGCCTCTACGACCTTCTGACACCACTTCTGCTAAGAGACACCGTTGGTACATCCAGTCCTGCTCTGCTGTGGTCATCTGCGACAAGTTTAACATCAAGACTACCGTGTGAACTGTGATTGATATGAAGGCGTGTGGACTGTCGAGAGCAAGATTAATGGCCGAAGTAACAGTATTCTACAGCTGTCACTTGGCACTCCGCTCTACTACACTCGGTCGTCATTCAAGAGTACCGGATGGGAGTACAAGAGGACCAGGTATTGATGTCTACACATGGGGAGAAGCAAGATCGACACCGTCATCGTCAGCGACTACATTCAGCATCCAGCAGCATCGATTTTTTTTTTCGATTACTCAATATGAACAATTGATAAACAACAAAGTGGCTCTGAACATCTGTGTAAAGAACATCTGGACACTTTTGTTTAAATGTTGAAAAACAGATTTAGAATCAATACTTTTTAAATGTTGAAAAACAGATTTAAAATAATTCTGGTATAATATATGAAAATTTTACTCTATAAATTGGTCAGCAATCAAAATCGAAGCCCCTGTGTAATTGTCTCAGCCCAGAACAAACGGTTATGGAAAATTATGTTGTGCTATTTTTTTCAGAATGTTTGAACACAGGAGAGGCAGACCAATATAAACATTGACACTTCTAGTGAGTGAGAACACTTGGCTGTGCAGTCAGCTGAAACCTGTGATATAGTATAGGATTTTTTTTATATTTTTTAGATAGATGTAATAAACGTTAGGTGTGTTCCTTAACATGTCAAGGTTGACATTGATGGGGAGTGGGTAGTACACGGATGTGAACTTGATAGTTCCGTAGTACGCTCCCGGATGACTGAAAGTTCAGTCTGATGATATAACTTTAATGTTTGTTTGAGCACGGTGTGGCCGGCTCTAGAGGACACATGGACTTGGCTAGTGAAGAGCCAAGAGAGTTTAATAGCTAGTTTTTGATGGTAGAGTAGGGACATGTTATTTAGCTATGTCAGTAAGGATAGGATGTATGTTTCCTGATGTTAGAAGATTGCTGTCAGTTGACAGCTGAGAAATTTATGAAATATGAACATGTTTATTATGATGTTGGACTATTAATTGTCAAATTTTATTAGTTAGGTTAGCTTTTGTTTGTGGCATGAGTTGAATTGTGGGTTTGGATACTAAACCTCGTGATTTTTTAACAAATTAACAAGGTTTACTAAGTGCTTGTGCGGGGGGGGGTTGTAACAAACTAGGCTGTTGTAAGAATTATCCAGAGTGGTTTATCGACAAAAGAGAATGGGAAGCTGAGCCCGCATGGTGACCTGACCCCCAGGGGAATTCGCGGTGGAAATAACCGACGCTTTGTTCATAGCTGCGTATAATGAACCATCCTATAGTATTCAGTAATTTAGAGAAAATTAGCCTTTATTCATTTTGCATTAAAATTGTATTGTATAATAGTACTGGATACAATATCAAGAGTATTCTAATTATTGAGTTTGTCACCATCAGTGACGTCACGAATCAGATCTAACTTATAAGGCGGAGTGACCGGCGGTCATAGGTCATCAGGGGTTGACAGGTCTACTATTTCTCAAAGTTTTAATAACCATTTTTGTGATCGGGAACAGCTCTGCCGTTAGATGTTTGTAATTTAATTCAGTAAAATAATTCGACCAGTCTGGATCAATTAAGTACAACAGAGGTTAATTGTTATAACTTAAACCTGGCTAGTAACTTGGTAAAACTTTGACTAGGCGGAAGGATACAATGTTCTAGTCTGGGCTAGGCCAGACGAGGACAAATCAGTGTGGAAACGGGAGCAGCTGGGATAAGAGGCCAACCATCTTACCTCTCCCCAAGACCAGCCCAACATCTAGAGCTGTGGTCGCCCAAGGTATAGTTGCTATTGTTAATTATAGGGATAGTCTTCTCATTTGCCATTCAGGTCAAGTAGGGAGTGTTAAAGTGACAGGGAGTGAACATATTTAGATTTTGTTTTAGTTTTCTTTTAATAAATTAAATTTGTTAATATTTTGCATTTCATTATTTCCATGTGTTTTATGTGTAAACTTGTCCTGGTCACATGGTCCACACGAGGTAAAGTTGGATTGGGCGCCGATTCTAACATCGAATCATTCCCGTGTAATTAATTTCACACTCTTAAGTTCCACGGTCATCGGTTATAGTGGGGATCAAGCCCCAAGGTTGATTAATTAGCGTGATCGATCCAGACCTCGATCATTGCTCTTGTGTTACTGGTCTGGTGGTGGCAGCGTGAAGGCGACTCTAGGGTTTTGCTCAGAGCCTAGGTCACGTCATACTGGGTGTAGAATCCTAAGTCGGTCAATCGTCTTAGGACCACGTGGCGTGGAGTTGGCTTTGGTTAAAGTTTTGGGGTCCCTTGGTAGAGAATAAAAAGTAAGAATACGGGTAGAGGGAGTAGAGAGAAGTAAAGACAGGGAACCTAACCAGTGTTACACCACCACCAGCCGCCACCTGCCACCACCTGCCACCACCCACCACCAGCCGCCACCCGCCGCCACCCGCCACCCACCACCAGCCGCCACCCGCCGCCACCCGCCACCCACCACCAGCCGCCACCCGCCGCCACCCGCCACCCACCACCAGCCGCCACCCGCCACCACCCACCACCAGCCGCCACCCGCCGCCACCCGCCACCACCCACCACCAGCCGAAACCCGCCACCACCCGCCACCAGCCGCCACCCGCCACCAGCCACCGCCACCCATCACCGCCACTCACCACCCGCCGCCACCACCCACCACCAGCCGCCACCTGCCACCACCCACCACCAGCCGCCACCCGCCGCCACCCGCCACCCACCAGCAGCCGCCACCCGCTACCCACCACCAGCCGCCACCCGCCGCCACCCGCCGCCACCCGCCACCCACCACCAGCCACCACCCACCACCAGCCGCCACCCGCCACCACCCACCACCCGCCACCAGCCACCGCCACCCACCACCGCCACCCAGCAAACAATTTTAGGTTGCCACAACATATCTGGAAAGTATTTGAAAGTATTGGAAACGTTTGTTTTATCGTATCAGATACGATATTGTGTGTGGACTTAAATAGGTTTCCAAAACTTATAACCAAGACATATGTATCTAACACTAATTTGAGATGTTGTGGCAACTTTACACTCCTAACATGAGTCATTCATAATCCATTCATATACCAATATGAATCTCTTATGAAAGGTTTGAGCCAATAATCTGAACCCTTTTTACATCTTTGTGTTTAAAGTTAAATTTCTTGAAATTAAATTATATTTTATATTATATTATTATTTTCAATTTAAATATTAAAACCAATTTAAGGGTAAAAAAATCTAATAATTTATATTTCTTTTATTATTTACTAACAATTATAATTATTTACTAACGGAGAGAGGGGAGGCTGTACGGCAGAGAGTGGCGGCTGTGGCGGACAGTGGTGGCGGTGGCGGATAGTGGCGGCGGGCGGACAGTGGCGGCGGGCGGACAGTGGCGGCGGCGGGCGGACAGTGGCGGCGGGCGGACAGTAGCGGCGGTGGCGGACAGTGGCGGCGGGCGGACAGTGGCGGCGGTGGCGGACAGTGGCGGCGGTGGCGGACAGTGGCGGCAGTGGCGGACAGTGGCGGCGGGCGGACAGTGGCGGCGGGCGGACAGTGGCGGCGGGCGGACAGTGGCGTCGGGCGGACAGTGGCGGCGGTGGCGGATAGTGGCGGCGGGCGGACAGTGGCGGCGGGCGGACAGTGGCGGCGGTGGCGGACAGTGGCGGCGGGCGGACAGTGGCGGCGGGCGGACAGTGGCGGCGGGCGGACAGTGGCGGCGGGCGGACGGTGGCGTCGGGCGGACAGTGGCGGCGGTGGCGGATAGTGGCGGCGGGCGGACAGTGGCGGCGGGCGGACAGTGGCGGCGGTGGCGGATAGTGGCGGCGGGCGGACAGGGCGGCGGCGGGCGGACAGTGGCGGCGGGAGGACAGTGGCGGCGGGCGGACAGTGGCGGCTGTGGCGGATAGTGGCGGCGGGCGGACCGTGGCGGCGGTGGTGGACAGTGGCGGCGGGCGGACAGTGGCGGCGGCGGGCGGACAGTGGCGGCGGCGGGCGGACAGTGGCGGCGGCGGGCGGACAGTGGCGGCGGCGGGCGGACAGTGGCGGCGGCGGGCGGACAGTGGAGGCGGCGGGCGGACAGCGGAGGCGGCGGGCGGACAGTGGAGGCGGCGGGCGGACAGTGGAGGCGGCGGGCGGACAGTGGAGGCGGCGGGCGGACAGTGGAGGCGGCGGGCGGACAGTGGTGGCGGCGGGCGGACAGTGGTGGCGGCGGGCGGACAGTGGTGGCGGCGGGCGGACAGTGGTGGCGGCGGGCGGACAGTGGTGGCGGTGGCGGACAGTGGCGCTGGTGGCGGACAGTGACGGCGGTGGCGGACAATGGCGGCGGTGGCGGACAGTGGCGGCGGTGGCGGACAGTGGCGGCGGTGGCGGACACTGGCGGCTGTGTCTGGCGGTGGTGGCGGGCGGTGGTGGCGGGCGGTGGCGGGGTCTGTGATGAGTGGTGGCGGCTGGCGGTGGTGGGTGGTGGCGGCGGTGGTGGTGGGTGGTGGTGGCGGCGGCGGCTGGTGGTGGCGGCAGTGGTGGTGGGTGGTGGTGGTGGCGGCGGCGGCTGGTGGTGGTGGGTGGTGGCGGCGGTGGTGGTGGGTGGTGGCGGCGGCGGCTGGTGGTGGTGGGTGGCGGCGGCGGGTGGTGGTGGGTGGTGGCGGCTGTGGTGGGTGGTGGCGGGCGGTGGCGGGCGGCGGCGGCTGTGGTGGGTGGTGACGATCGGCGGTGGGGGGGGCTGGTGGCGGCTGGCGGTGGCGGCTTGCGGTGGCGACTGTGGCAACGGGCGGTGACTGCTGATAGCGGGCGGTGGTGGCGGCTGGTGGCAGGTGGTGGTGGCGGTGGTGGCGGCTGGTGGTGGCGGCTGGTGGTGGTGGCAGCTGGTGGCGGTGATGGCGGCTGGTGGTGGTGGCAGCTGGTGGCGGTGATGGCGGCTGGTGGTGGTGGTGGTGGTGATGGCGGCTGGTGGCGGGCGGTGGCGGCTTGTGGCGGCTGGTGGTGGCGGCGGTGGTGGGTGGTGGTGGTGGGTGGTGGTGCCGGCTGTGGTGGGTGGTGGCGGTGGTGTCGGCGGCGTCTGTGGTGGGTGGTGGCGGCGGCGGCGGTGATGGGTGGTGGCGGCGGCGGTGGTGGTGGGTGGTGGTGGCGGCGGCGGTGATGGGTGGTGGCGGCGGTGGTGGTGGCGGCGGCGGCTGGTGGTGGTGGGTGGTGGTGGTGGGTGGTGGCGGCGGGTGGCGGTGGTGGGTGGCGGGTGGCGGCTGGTGGTGGGTGGTGGCGGCGGGTGGTGAGTGGCGGTGGTGGGTAGCGGTGGCTGGTGGCGGTGGCGGGTGGCGGTGGCGGGTGGCGGCTGGCGGCTGGTGGTGGGTGGCGGGTGGCGGTGGTGGGTGGCGGTGGCTGGTGGCGGGTGGCGGTGGCGGGTGGCGGTGGCGGGTGGCGGCTGGTGGTGGGTGGTGGCGGGTGGCGGCTGGTGGTGAGTGGTGGCGGGTGGTGGGTGGTGGCGGGTGGTGGGTGGTGGCGGGTGGCGGCTGGTGGTGGGTGGTGGCGGGTGGCGGCTGGTGGCGGGTGGCGGCTGGTGGTGGGTGGCGGCGGCTGGTGGTGGGTGGCGGCGGGTGGCGGCTGGTGGTGGGTGGTGGCGGCGGGTGGTGAGTGGCGGTGGTGGGTGGCGGTGGCTGGTGGCGGGTGGCGGCTGGTGGTGGGTGGTGGCGGGTGGCGGCTGGTGGTGGGTGGTGGCGGGTGGCGGCTGGTGGTGGGTGGTGGCGGGTGGCGGCTGGTGGTGGGTGGTGGCGGGTGGCGGCTGGCGGGGGGTGGCGGCGGGTGGCGGCTGGTGGTGGGTGGTGGCAGGTGGCGGCTGATGGTGGGTGGCGGCGGGTGGCGGCTGGTGGGTGGTGGCGGGTGGCGGCTGGTGGTGGGTGGCGGCTTGTGGTGGGTGGTGGAGGGTGGCGGCTGGTGGTGGGCGGCGGGTGGCGGCGGGTGGCGGCGGGTGGCGGCGGGTGGCGGCTGGTGGCGGCCAGCTGGGACACACCCTTCTCCACTGTAGGTCTGAGTACAACTAACCATATGTCTCTCTCACCAGAACAGTGTTGCCAGCTTGCGCTCTCAAAATGTTTCCTTCAAAGATTGTATATTATCTTTGAACAACAAGTTTGATTATCAAGGAAATAATGCATATATTATTGTCACATTAATACTGTGCAATATCTTATTACATTCCTGCTAAATAATTATAATTTGAAACAGGACAAAAAATCCCACATATATATAAAAACCAACATTAGAGATCACGAGGCCTAGGCCTCGCCTGTGACCACACATCCTGCCTCCCTGGCCTGCTACACTCACACACCTCACACTCTTAACTCTCTCATAATCACTCTCACTCTCTTACTCTGTCACTCTTACTCTGTCACTCTTACTCTCTGTCACTCTTACTCTGTCACTCTTACTCTCTGTCACTCTTACTGTCTCTCTTACACTCTGTCACTCCTACTCTCTGTCACTCTTACTCTGTCACTCTTACTCTCTGTCACTCTTACTCTCTGTCACTCTTACTCTCTGTCACTCTTACTGTCACTCTTACACTCTGTCACTCCTACTCTCTGTCACTCTTACTCTGTCACTCTTACTCTCTGTCACTCTTACTCTCTGTCACTCTTACTCTGTCACTCTTACTCTGTCACTCTTACTCTGTCACTCTTACTCTCTGTCACTCTTACTCTCTGTCACTCTTACTCTCTGTCACTCTTACTCTCTGTCACTCTTACACTCTGTCACTCTTACTCTGTCACTCTTACTCTCTGTCACTCTTACTCTCTGTCACTCTTACTCTCTGGCACTCTTACTCTCTGTCACTCTTACTCTCTGTCACTCTTACTCTCTGTCACTCTTACTCTGTCACTCTTACTCTGTCACTCTTACTCTGTCACTCTTACTCTCTGTCACTCTTACTCTGTCACTCTTACTCTGTCACTCTTACTCTGTCACTCTTACTCTCTGTCACTCTTACTCTGTCACTCTTACTCTGTCATTCTTACTCTCTGTCACTCTTACTCTGTCACTCTTACTCTCTGTCACTCTTACTCTCTGTCACTCTTACTCTCTGTCACTCTTACTCTCTGTCACTCTTACTCTCTGTCACTCTTACTCTGTCACTCTTACTCTCTGTCACTCTTACTCTGTCACTCTTACTCTGTCACTCTTACTCTGTCACTCTTACTCTCTGTCACTCTTACTCTCTGTCACTCTTACTCTGTCACTCTTACTCTCTGTCACTCTTACTCTGTCACTCTTACTCTCTGTCACTCTTACTCTGTCATTCTTACTCACTCTCAGTCACCCTTACCCATTCATACTCACTCTCTCACTCTTACTCTCATACTCTTACTCTCAATTACTCTTACTCTCAATCACTCTTACTCCCAATCACTCCTACTCCCAATCACTCCTACTCTCAATCACTCCTACTCTCATTCTTACTCTTACTCTTACTCCCAATCACTCTTACTCTCAATCACTCTTATTCTCATTCTTACTCTCACTCTTACTCTTACTCCCAATCACTCTTACTCCCAATCACTCTTACTCTCAATCACTCTTACTCGCAATCACTCTTACTCTCAATCACTCTTACTCTCATTCTTACTCTTACTCACTCTTACTCTCAATCACTCTTATTCTCATTCTTACTCCTACTCTCACTCTAACTCCTACTCCCAATCACTCTTACTCCCAATCACTCTTACTCTCAATCACTCTTACTCCCAATCACTCTTACTCTCAATCACTCTTACTCTCAATCACTCTTACTCTCAATCACTCTTACTCTCAATCACTCTTACTCTCACTAACTCTCAATCACTCTTACTCTCACTCTAACTCTCAATCACTCTTACTCTCATACTCACCCTTACTCTCAATCACTTTACTCTCACTCTTACTCATTCTGTCACTCTTACTCTCACTCTTACTCACTCTGTCACTCTTACTCACTCTCAGTCACTCTTACTTATACTCACTCTTACTCACACTTACACACTCTCTGGCACTCTCACTCACCTTCATTCACTCTTACTCACTCTTACCCACTCTCGCTCACTCTTACTCACTCTAGTTAATAAGAACACGCCAATATAAGACAACAAAACGTTTTCAGATTCGTTCTCACCACTTTCCAGCAACTTTTAAAATTTATATAAATTATCTTAGGGAATAATACATAAATTATATATTTAAACATGATATTAGTGTTTAGTGGAATGCATAAGGAGTCAAATTGTGTTAAAAAGAGCGATTTTAAGAAAATTTGGAAAACTACTTTTTTCTGTTCATATTATAACTAAATGGATTTTAAAGGTTTCACTCAGCCAATATATATCATTCACAATTTATTAATGAATTTTACAAAAAAACACCATAAATTTTATATTTAAACATGTAAAAACTATTTGTTTTACATTTGGAAGAAAATAATTGTAGAAAAACAATTTATAATTAAACCTTTGTGTTTGGATTTTTTGAGTAAAAGTTTCTCAAAGGCTCTCCTGCACCATTCTCAATGCAAATCATTCCCACACCTATGGGAAGAGATAGGCGAACGTTGTGTAGATGATTTGTGTTTGCTGGGCACCCGCCACCACCCACCACCAGCCGTGACCCGCCACCAGCCGCCACCCGCCACCAGCCACCGCCACCCACCATCGCCACTCACCACCCGCCGCCACCACCCACCACCAGCCGCCACCCGCCACCAGCCACCACCAGCCGCCACCTGCCACCACCCACCACCAGCCGCCGCCACCCGCCACCCACCACCAGCCGCCACCCGCCGCCACCTGCCACCCACCACCAGCCGCCACCCGCCGCCACCGGCCACCCACCACCAGCCGCCACCCACCACCAGCCGCCACCCACCACCAGCCGCCACCCGCCACTACCCGCCACCAACCGCCACCCGCCACCCACCACCAGCCGCCACCCACCACCAGCCGCCACCCGCCACCACCCACCACCAGCCGCCACCCGCCGCCACCCGCCACCCACCACCAGCCGCCACCCGCCACCACCCACCACCAGCCGCCACCCGCCACCCACCACCAGCCGCCACCCACCACCAGCCGCCACCCACCACCAGCCGCCACCCGCCACCACCCACCACCCGCCACCAGCCACCGCCACCCGCCACCACCCACCACCAGCCGCCACCCGCCACCACCCGCCACCAGCCGCCACCCGCCACCAGCCACCGCCACCCACCATCGCCACTCACCACCCGCCGCCACCACCCACCACCAGCCGCCACCCGCCACCAGCCACCACCAGCCGCCACCTGCCACCACCCACCACCAGCCGCCACCCGCCGCCACCCGCCACCCACCACCAGCCGCCACCCGCCGCCACCTGCCACCCACCACCAGCCGCCACCCGCCACTACCCGCCACCAGCCGCCACCCGCCACCCACCACCAGCCGCCACCCACCACCAGCCGCCACCCGCCACCACCCACCACCAGCCGCCACCCGCCGCCACCCTCCACCCACCACCAGCCGCCACCCGCCACCACCCACCACCAGCCGCCACCCGCCACCAGCCACCGCCACCGCCACCCGCCACCACCCACCACCAGCCAAAACCCGCCACCACCCGCCACCAGCCGCCACCCGCCACCAGCCACCGCCACCCACCACCGCCACTCACCACCCGCCGCCACCACCCACCACCAGCCGCCACCTGCCACCACCCACCACCAGCCGCCACCCGCCGCCACCCGCCACCCACCAGCAACCGCCACCCGCCGCCACCCGCCGCCACCCGCCACCCACCACCAGCCGCCACCCGCCGCCACCCGCCACCCACCACCAGCCGCCACCCACCACCAGCCGCCACCCGCCACCACCCACCACCCGCCACCAGCCACCGCCACCCACCACCGCCACCCGCCACCACCCACCACCAGCCGCCACCCGCCACCAGCCGCCACCCGCCACCAGCCACCGCCACCCACCACCGCCACTCACCACCCGCCGCCACCACCCACCACCAGCCGCCACCCGCCACCAGCCACCACCAGCCGCCACCTGCCACCACCCACCACCAGCCGCCACCCGCCGCCACCCGCCACCCACCACCAGCCGCCACCCGCCGCCACCTGCCACCCACCACCAGCCGCCACCCGCCGCCACCGGCCACCCACCACCAGCCGCCACCCACCACCAGCCGCCACCCACCACCAGCCGCCACCCGCAACTACCCGCCACCAGCCGCCACCCGCCACCCACCACCAGCCGCCACCCACCAACAGCCGCCACCCGCCACCACCCACCACCAGCCGCCACCCGCCACCACCCACCACCAGCCGCCACCAGCCACCGCCACCCACCACCGCCACTCACCACCCGCCGCCACCACCCACCACCCGCCGCCACCCGCCACCCACCACCAGCCGCCACCCGCCACCACCCACCACCAGCCGCCACCCGCCACCACACACCACCAGCCGCCACCCGCCACCACCCACCACCAGCCGCCACCCGCCACCACCCGCCACCAGCCACCACCCGCCACCAGCCACCGCCACCCACCACCGCCACTCACCACCCGCCGCCACCACCCACCACCAGCCGCCACCCGCCACCAGCCACCACCAGCCGCCACCTGCCACCACCTGCCACCACCCACCACCAGCCGCCACCCGCCGCCACCCGCCACCCACCACCAGCCGCCACCCGCCGCCACCCGCCACCCACCACCAGCCGCCACCCGCCACCACCCACCACCAGCCGCCACCCGCCGCCACCCGCCACCACCCACCACCAGCCGAAACCCGCCACCACCCGCCACCAGCCGCCACCCGCCACCAGCCACCGCCACCCACCACCGCCACTCACCACCCGCCGCGACCACCCACCACCAGCCGCCACCTGCCACCACCCACCACCAGCCGCCACCCGCCACCCACCAGCAGCCGCCACCCGCCGCCACCCGCCACCCACCACCAGCCGCCACCCGCCGCCACCCGCCACCCACCACCAGCCGCCACCCACCACCAGCCGCCACCCGCCACCACCCACCACCCGCCACCAGCCACCGCCACCCACCACCGCCACCCGCCACCACCCACCACCAGCCGCCACCCGCCACCACCCGCCACCAGCCGCCACCCGCCACCAGCCACCGCCACCCACCATCGCCACTCACCACCCGCCGCCACCACCCACCACCAGCCGCCACCCGCCACCAGCCACCACCAGCCGCCACCTGCCACCACCCACCACCAGCCGCCGCCACCCGCCACCCACCACCAGCCGCCACCCGCCGCCACCTGCCACCCACCACCAGCCGCCACCCGCCGCCACCGGCCACCCACCACCAGCCGCCACCCACCACCAGCCGCCACCCACCACCAGCCGCCACCCGCTACTACCCGCCACCAGCCGCCACCCGCCACCCACCACCAGCCGCCACCCACCACCAGCCTCCACCCGCCACCACCCACCACCAGCCGCCACCCGCCGCCACCCGCCACCCACCACCAGCCGCCACCCGCCACCACCCACCACCAGCCGCCACCCACCACCATCCGCCACCCACCACCAGCCGCCACCCACCACCAGCCGCCACCCGCCACCACCCACCACCCGCCACCAGCCACCGCCACCCACCACCGCCACCCGCCACCACCCACCACCAGCCGCCACCCGCCACCACCCGCCACCAGCCACCACCCGCCACCAGCCACTGCCACCCACCATCGCCACTCACCACCCGCCGCCACCACCCACCACCAGCCGCCACCCGCCACCAGCCACCACCAGCCGCCACCTGCCACCACCCACCACCAGCCGCCACCCGCCGCCACCCGCCACCCACCACCAGCCGCCACCCGCCGCCACCTGCCACCCACCACCAGCCGCCACCCGCCGCCACCGGCCACCCACCACCAGCCGCCACCCACCACCAGCCGCCACCCACCACCAGCCGCCACCCGCCACTACCCGCCACCAGCCGCCACCCGCCACCCACCACCAGCCGCCACCCACCACCAGCCGACACCCGCCACCACCCACCACCAGCCGCCACCCGCCGCCACCCGCCACCCACCACCAGCCGCCACCCGCCACCACCCACCACCAGCCGCCACCCGCCACCAGCCACCGCCACCGCCACCCGCCACCACCCACCACCAGCCGAAACCCGCCACCACCCGCCACCAGCCGCCACCCGCCACCAGCCACCGCCACCCACCACCACCACTCACTACCCGCCGCCACCACCCACCACCAGCCGCCACTTGCCACCACCCACCACCAGCTGCCACCCGCCGCCACCCGCCACCCACCAGCAACCGCCACCCGCCGCCACCCGCCGCCACCCGCCACCCACCACCAGCCGCCACCCGCCGCCACCCGCCACCCACCACCAGCCGCCACCCGCCACCACCCACCACCAGCCGCCACCCGCCACCAGCCACCGCCACCGCCACCCGCCACCACCCACCACCAGCCGAAACCCGCCACCACCCGCCACCAGCCGCCACCCGCCACCAGCCACCGCCACCCACCACCGCCACTCACCACCCGCAGCCAACACCCACCACCAGCCACCACCTGCCACCACCCACCACCAGCCGCCACCCGACGCCACCCGCCACCCGCCACCCACCAGCAACCGCCACCCGCCCCCACCCGCCGCCACCCGCCACCCACCACCAGCCGCCACCCGCCGCCACCCGCCACCCACCACCAGCCGCCACCCACCACCAGCCGCCACCCGCCACCACCCACCACCCGCCACCAGCCACCGCCACCCACCACCGCCACCCGCCACCACCCACCATCAGCCGCCACCCGCCACCACCCGCCACCAGCCGCCACCCGCCACCAGCCACCGCCACCCACCACCGCCACTCACCACCCGCCGCCACCACCCACCACCAGCCGCCACCCACCACCAGCCGCCACCCGCCACTACCCGCCACCAGCCGCCACCCGCCACCCACCACCAGCCGCCACCCACCACCAGCCGCCACCCGCCACCACCCACCACCAACCGCCACCCGCCACCGCCACCCACCACCGCCACCCTCCGCCACCACCCACCACCACCACCCACCACCACCAGCCGCCACCCGCCACCACCCGCCACCAGCCGCCACCCGCCACTTGCCACCGCCACCCACCATCGCCACTCACCATCCGCCGCCACCACACACCACCAGCCGCCACCCGCCACCAGCCACCACCAGCCGCCACATGCCACCACCCACCACCAGCCGCCACCCGCCGCCACCCGCCACCCACCACCAGCCGCCACCCGCCGCCACCTGCCACCCACCACCAGCCGCCACCCGCCGCCACCGGCCACCCACCACCAGCCGCCACCCACCACCAGCCGCCACCCACCACCAGCCGCCACCCGCCACTACCCGCCACCAGCCGCCACCCGCCACCCATCACCAGCCGCCACCCACCACCAGCCGCCACCACCCACCACCAGCCGCCACCCGCCGCCACCCGCCACCACCCACCACCAGCCGTTACCCGCCACCAGCCACCGCCACCGCCACCCGCCACCACCCACCACCAGCCGAAACCCGCCACCAGCCGCCACCCGCCACCAGCCACCGCCACCCACCACCGCCACCACCCACCACCAGCCGCCACCTGCCACCACCCACCACCAGCCGCCACCCGCCGCCACCCGCCACCCACCAGCAGCCGCCACCCGCCGCCACCCGCCGCCACCCGCCACCCACCACCAGCCGCCACCCGCCGCCACCCGCCACCCACCACCAGCCGCCACCCACCACCAGCCGCCACCCGCCACCACCCACCACCCGCCACCAGCCACCGCCACCCACCACCGCCACCCGCCACCACCCGCCACCCGCCACCAGCCACCGCCACCCACCACCGCCACTCACAACCCGCCGCCACCACCCACCACCAGCCGCCACCCGCCACCAGCCACCACCAGCCGCCACCTGCCACCACCCACCACCAGCCGCCACCCGCCGCCACCCGCCACCCACCACCAGCCGCCACCCACCGCCACCTGCCACCCACCACCAGCCGCCACCCGCCGCCACCGGCCACCCACCACCAGCCGCCACCCACCACCACCACCCACCACCACCACCCACCACCACCAGCCGCCGCCGCCACCACCACCCACCACCACCGCCGCCACCACCCATCACCGCCGCCGCCACCACCACCCACCACCACCGCCGCCACCACCCATCACCGCCGCCGCCACCACCACCCACCACCACCGCCGCCGCCACCACCCAATACCGCCGCCGCCGCCACCACCCACCACAGCCGCCGCCGCCACCACCGCCACCACCCACCACAGCCACCACCACCCACCACCACCGCCGCCACCACCCACCACCACCAGCCGCCGCCGCCACCACCACCCACCACCACCGCCGCCGCCGCCACCACCACCCACCACCACCGCCGCCACCACCACCCACCACCACCGCCGCCACCACCCACCACTGCCAGCCGCCACCACTCATCACAGACGCCGCCACCCGCCACCGCCGCCAGACACAGCCGCCAGTGTCCGCCACCGCCGCCACTGTCCGCCACCGCCGCCACTGTCCGCCACCGCCGCCACTGTCCGCCACCGCCGTCACTGTCCGCCACCGCCGCCACTGTCCGCCACCGCCACCACTGTCTGCCACCGCCACCACTGTCCGCCCGCCGCCACCACTGTCCGCCCGCCGCCACCACTGTCCGCCTGCCGCCACCACTGTCCGCCCGCCGCCATCACTGTCCGCCCGCCGCCACCACTGTCCGCCCGCCGCCACCACTGTCCGCCCACCGCCACCACTGTCCGCCTGCCGCCACCACTGTCCGCCCGCCGCCTCCACTGTCCGCCCACCGCCTCCACTGTCCGCCCGCCGCCTCCACTGTCCGCCCGCCGCCTCCACTGTCCGTCCGCCGCCACCACTGTCCGCCCGCCGCCGCCACTGTTCGCCCGCCGCCGCCACTGTCCGCCCGCCGCCGCCAATGTTCGCCCGCCGCCGCCACTGTCCGCCCGCCGCCACCACTGTCCGCCCGCCGCCGCCACTGTCCGCCCGCCGCCGCCACTGTCCGCCCGCCGCCACTGTCCACCACCGCCGCCAAAGCCGCCACGGTCCACCCGCCGCCACTATCCGCCACTGTCCACCCGCCTCCACTGTCCGCCCGCCGCCACTGTCCGCCCGCCGCCACTGTCCACCACCGCCGCCAAAGCCGCCACGGTCCGCCCGCCGCCACTATCCGCCACAGCCGCCACTGTCCGCCCGCCGCCACTGTCCCGCCCGCCGCCACTATCCGCCACCGCCGCCACTGTCCTCCCGCCGCCACTGTCCGCCCGCCGCCGCCCTGTCCGCCCGCCGCCACTATCCGCCACCGCCGCCACTGTCCGCCCGCCGCCACTGTCCGCCCGCCGCCACTATCCGCCACCGCCGCCACTGTCCGCCCGCCGCCACTATCCGCCACCGCCCAGCAAACACAAATCATCTACACAACGTTCGCCTATCTCTTCCCATAGGTGTGGGAATGATTTGCATTGAGAATGGTGCAGGAGAGCCTTTGAGAAACTTTTACTCAAAAAATCCAAACACAAAGGTTTAATTATAAATTGTTTTTCTACAATTATTTTCTTCCAAATGTAAAACAAATAGTTTTTACATGTTTAAATATAAAATTTATGGTGTTTTTTTGTAAAATTTATTAATAAATTGTGAATGATATATATTGGCTGAGTGAAACCTTTAAAATCCATTTAGTTATAATTTGAACAGAAAAAAGTATTTTTCCAAATTTTCTAAAAATTGCTCTTTTTAACACAATTTGACTCCTTATACATTCCACTAAACACTATATCATGTTTAAATATATAATTTATGTATTATTCTCTAAAATAATTTATATAAATTATATAAGTTGCTGGAAAGTGGTGTTAAAGATTCTGAAAACTTTTTGTTGTGTTAATATGTTCTTATTAACTATGTCTCAAGTTCACAGTTTATCAAACAAGAATATTAACATTCGTCAACTCTTAAAATCTTATATGTTATCTTGCTGGTGCAAAAAAGGGTGAATCTTTAGGAACAGCTATAGTATCTATATATCACAAATGGTGTTTTCCCTAACTCAAACAATGTAGGGTTTATTATTCTACACATATTTCTAATGACTCTTAGATGTTTACATTCTCTGAAGTATAATTGTGAAGGCTGTGTCCATCACTCTCAACACAGATTCTTAAAACTCGTCTCTGCAGGTTCAACTATATAATTAGTTTCCATTTTGAATCTCCATGGACATTTGTATCCAAAATGAAACCAATGTGGTTTCCTTCAGCGCCTTCAGCCAGCACATTTGCTCATTCATTTCCACAGATTCCAACAAGGTAGGGGATTTACAGAAATTTGTATATTCATATTGTTATATATTAAAAATATGAATGCAGTTCAATATGATAAGACAAATACATGAGTTTATGATAAATTCGTTTTCTGTGTTATATACTATTGATATGCTCTTTTTTTCTTTTAAACGGCAGACTAAACTAAAGTGCTCACATCAACAGATTTGATGTATAAATGGTCAACGCTCAACAGAGTTAGTATAAATGTATTAGTATAAATCTTACTTGTCTCATTGTTAATTCACATTCAATGTCAACTTGTGGTTGCATTGTACAAGGCCAACACAGATGATCGAAGGAAACTAACTCTGCTCTAGTTCCATGAAGTTGCTATTTGGTCTTTACTCAATGCATTGTACATGCATTGTACAAGGCCAACACAGATGATCGAAGGAAACTAACTCTGCTCTAGTTCCATGAAGTTGCTATTTGGTCTTTATTGAAATTTGACAAGGCAGAGTGGCCTGCAACAACTACACCATCTCCACATCTAGTTCATGCTCCAGACATAAATCATGACACTGGTCCTGTGTATCCTGCTGCTGACCCGTCAACACCTGGCCCGTCGGGTGTGAGGCGCCCTCTCTTCACGTCTACACCTAGTGCTGAAGCTGAATCTGATGAAGATAATTCATATTCCACATTAGTGTTTGAAAACAATAGTGAGAGCGACGATTCAGACAGTAGTTTATTGCCAACCCAGAGACAACAGCGACGTGTTGTTATAGCAGAGACTCGCCCTGAACTATAAATTGAAACATGAGCTGGTAAAAATCCCCAAACGTCGCAGGTGTGAAGTGTGTTCAAAGTCGGGTATCAGGAAGGAAACTGGTATAGCGTGCAAGACATGCGATGTTCCACTTTGCGTCATACCTTGTTACACCACTTATCACAGGAAAAGGGTGTATTGGGTGGACAAGAAATAACCACCTACATCAGCTTCACTCCACCTAGGAACATCTGTTGAGCAACTTCAGGAATCAGTACCTGAAGGAGGTGCAGTGGAGATAAAATGCTCAACTTATTTTACTACAATCGTCTTTGCTTTGGTAAGTACACATAATTGTCTTAGATTGTTTCAGTATTGTAGTCTATTTTCTTAGGAATATTTTGATACCTAAATGAGAACTGTAGCACGAAAACTAAAGTAAGTATACACGAAACAAGAGAAACTTTTTTTGTGGGTGTTGCGGGTGTGAGTTGGAGTGTCAAGAGCGGGTTCCGGTTGTGTGTTTTCCGTCATCTCTACAGCTGTGAATTGCAAGGAATTGTATTTGATATGCATATGTCTGTGTAGGGAATTTTATTCCGAACACTATACAAAAAAAAAACGGTGTGAAACAAGTATAAACTTGAAAAACATGAGCAAAGTAAAAACTTTTGACGCTCACGGGTACAAACACGCGTAAGATTTTATTCGCCGCAAATTTATTTGACGCTGTGTTGGCCACTCTACCCATGTTCTTATAGAACTTTCTATTGCGAACACATTGCTATAAAAATGAAATACGTAGCTCCAGAAATAATGTCAGGACAGTAAAATAAGTATAAACATTCAAAGCCCTGCATCACACCAGTGTCGTCCCTGCTGAAATCACGGCTAATGCTTCGCCCAGTTCCCACACTCGTGCGGGTCACCCGATACTATAATTAGACATTGATAGGCATATGTCTGGGTTGGGAATTTTATTGTGAGTTCAGTGATATCAAAATGAGCGCTGTAGGATGACTGTGAGCCTGGCAACAAACGAAAGAGTATGAACATTTACTTCCTGTTTGGGTGTCACGGCGAGTCATCTTCGTGTTTATTTACTTCGTGGTGGGATACCAAATGCTTCGGTGACACACCAGTACACACCATAAGGCACCAGTACACACCATAAGACACCAGTACACACCATAAGGCACCAGTACGCACCATACGGCACTAGAACACACCATAAGGCACCAGTACACACCATAAAGCACCAGTACACACAATAAAGCCCGAGTACACACCATAAGGAACCAGTACACACCATAAGGCACCAGTATACACAATAAGGTACAAGTACACACCATAAGGCACCAGTACACACCATAATGCACCAGTACACACTATAAGGCACCAGTACACGCCATAATGCACCAGTACACACCATAAGGCACCAGTACACACCATAATGCACCAGTACACATCATATGGCACCAGTACACACCATAAGGCACCAGTACACACATAAGGCACCAGTACACACCATAAGGCACCATTACACACCATAAGGCACCAGTACACACCATAAGGCACCAGTACACACCATAAAGCACCAGTACACACTATAAGGCACCAGTACACACCATAAGGCACCAGTACACACCATAAGACACCAGTACACACCATAAGGCACCAGTACGCACCATACGGCACCAGAACACACCATAAGGCACCAGTACACACCATAAAGCACCAGTACACACAATAAAGCCCCAGTACACACCATAAGGAACCAGTACACACCATAAGGCACCAGTATACACAATAAGGTACAAGTACACACCATAAGGCACCAGTACACACCATAATGCACCAGTACACACTATAAGGCACCAGTACACGCCATAATGCACCAGTACACACCATAAGGCACCAGTACACACCATAATGCACCAGTACACATCATATGGCACCAGTACACACCATAAGGCACCAGAACACACACCATAATGCACCAGTACACACCATAATGCACCAGTACACACCATAATGCACCAGTACACACCATAATGCACCAGTACACACCATAAGGCACCAGTACACAATAAGGCACCAGTACACATAATAATGCACCAGTACACACCATAAGGCACCAGTACACTCCATACGGCACCAGTACGCACCATAAGGCACTAGAACACACCATAAGGCACCAGTACACACCATAAAGCACCAGTATACACCATAAGGCCCCAGTACACACCATAAGGTACGAGTACACACTATAAGGCACCAGTACACACCTATAGGTATTTGTTTCTGGTGTGGTGCTCATGGGATCTGTTACAACCTTCTAGGAAGCTTTTAGGGTCAGGATTGACATTACAGTGCAGCGTTTTATATATATAAAATACACATGAGAGTATGTGCAGGGACTTAATATCTAACATATTCAGATATTTGAGTAAGGGGTCCATATATACTGCCCGGTTGCCTGAAATGCTATATGTCTACTATATTGGCTTTAGGTATTGTATGCACTAGCTCTATCTATAAATCCAACATTATGTTTGTAAATCAACTATGTATGTACTTTCCTGAATAAAATTGACTTTACTCTACACTTATATGCTCTGTGGATTTGTTATCCCCTATCGTTTGGGAGAAAAAAAATGACTAATACGTTCGGGCGAATGACTTTGACTTCAACTTCACTTTGACTTCGTTCATGTCATCGTATTTTCCGTAATATATAAAGGTTATGACAATGCAATTATATTATTGTGTGCAAATAAGTTGGAAATTTCATGTACCCTAAAAATAGTAAAATAAAGAATAAGAATAATTAAATAATTGTTGTAGTAAATTGTCACACGTTCATCATACGCAAACGAACACACAGTGTGGAGCGTCAGTAGACCAAGGTCCGCGCCATTTAAAACACGGCTTCGAATGTAAGTAATGTTTTTCTCGTACTAACACTGTGTTATGCAATAGATTAGGTCTTGAATTCACAAATTTAGTTGTTACATCTGACAGAGTATGTTAGACGGTGTAATGCTGGTCCATGTTGACGTATTTGTGGGCTTGGTTGGTTACATGTGATGGCACACAATATCGGCACCCCACAACATGCTGTTGAAGTTGGAATGCATGGCATTAGGCTCCTCACACAATGTTCTTTATGTGGTCCTCAGGTGATAGTTTTCTATTTAGAACCACCCCTAGATCTCTTTCTTTATCAGAATTCCTTAAAGATTTCTCACATGGTTTTCCTAATGATAGATTGTGGGCTGTAAGGGACAGGTTTGATGTATGGATTAGTTGATAGAAGTTCCAGTCCACCTGTAGACAGGGATCTCACATCAGCTTGTATATTATACAAGGATAAGATTTGATAAATTCAGTTATTTGACTGAACACTGGCTCTAACCTAGCCTAGCCTATAGTCTAACCTAGCTCCATAACTAACAGCTATTAGCCGGCTCTTTTTAAATCAGAGATTCAAACATACATAGTCTAACCTAGCTCCATAACTAACAGCCATTAGCCATTAGCCATCCATGCACAGCCATCAGCCGGGCCATAGACCGGCTATTTTGCTTTTTTCCCAAGCCGGTCTATGTTTTTTTTCGATGCCTCAGTGGCCCATGCACAGGTCCGTTCAAGGGGATTAAATAGCCGTTCTATGGCCCCAGGGTTTGTATTTTATCAAACTCTTATTAGAATAATAGATCTCGTAATAATTTTGCAAAAATAGTGGCATTTACTATTTTAAAAAGCTCGGGTGCAGGGGGGGGGGGTTGTGTAAAAGCCTGGTTTGTGCCTCGGAGAGGCTATGGGATCCAGTAAGATCGTCCTTCCTTTCCTCCCTAGAATCTGGATGTAGCAGGTGCTCAATTGTCAAAAGTGAAAAATTGGGTTTGTCTTCCGAATGCACCATATCTGAAAATTTTCTAATAATCTTTTAAAAATAGTAAATGCCATTATTTTTGCAAAATTATTACGAGATCTATTATACTAATAAGGGTTTGATAAAATACAGTAGACTGCCTACTGGATAATAGTTCCAGTCCACCTGTAGACAGGGATCTCACATCAGCTTGTATATTATACAAGGATAAGATTTGATAAATTCAGTTATTTGACTGAACACTGGCTCTGTTTAAATCAGAGATTTAAACATACATAGTCTAACCTAGCTCCATAACTAACAGCCATTAGCCATCCATGCACAGCCATCAGCCGGGCCCTAGACCGGCTATTTTGCTTTTTTCCCAAGCCGGTCTATGTTTTTTTTCGATGCCTCAGTGGCCCATGCACAGGTCCGTTCAAGGGGATTAAATAGCCGTTCTATGGCCCCAGGGTTTGTATTTTATCAAACTCTTATTAGAATAATAGATCTCGTAATAATTTTGCAAAAATAGTGGCATTTACTATTTTAAAAAGCTCGGGTGCAGGGGGGGGGGGTTGTGTAAAAGCCTGGTTTGTGCCTCGGAGAGGCTATGGGATCCAGTAAGATCGTTCCTTCCTTTCCTCCCTAGAATCTGGATGTAGCAGGTGCTCAATTGTCAAAAGTGAAAAATTGGGTTTGTCTTTCGAATGCACCATATCAGTAAATTTTTTTAATAATCTTTTAAAAATAGTAAATGCCACTATTTTTGCAAAATTATTACGAGATCTATTATTCTAATAACGGTTGATAAAATACAGTAGACTGCCTACTGGTTTTACCTGTAATAAGGTTTGATACAGATGATTATCCGTTCAAGGGGATTAAATAGCCGTTCTATGGCCCCAGGGTTTTCTCAAATTTTCTTTCATAGCCGGTCTATGGCCCCTGGGTTTTACGAACTTTTTTTCCCAAGCCGGTCTATGGCCCCTGGGTTTTACGAACTTTTTTTTTTCCCAAGCCGGTCTATGGCGTGTATGTTAAATAAACCAAATTTTTCACTTTTGACAATTGAGCACCTGCTACATTCAGATTCTAGGGAGGAAAGGAATATAATATAATATCTAATATATCTATCTGTGTGAAATAGATTAAATCCATTTATTTGATATTCAGCTAATAGTTCTGTATTTCTACATTCATCCATGTTTTGGTAAGTGCAATAATATGTATTGTTTCATTGCAGATTAGAGATTCAAGATAGTTCTAGATTTCCGAAGTACTGAAACGCGCGCCATACAGGCTTGGTGGATCTAGGTGCAAGGTAAAATTATTTACATTTACTTGTTTTGTATTTATATGCATATATGCATTTATATGCATTATTCTATAGAATAATAGATCTCGTAATAATTTTGCAAAAATAGTGGCATTTACTATTTTTAAAAGATTATTAAAAAATTTACTGATATGGTGCATTCGGAAGACAAACCCAATTTTTCACTTTTGACAATTGAGCTCGGGTGCAGGGGGGGGGGAATTGTGTAAAAGCCTGGTTTGTGCCTCGGAGAGGCTATGGGATCCAGTAAGTTCAGTAGAACTTCGGTTTCAACCCTTTTACCCTGTTGTAGCTCAGTCGATTAAGGCAGTGTCTGGGATGCTCCCGGACGCAGGTTCGAATCCTCGTCACGGCCCTTGTGGATTTGTTCATTTGATGCATCACGTTATTGTGATCTGTGTGTGTAATTCTTCACTTGCTACAGCAACAGGAATGTGTGTGTATGTATTTGTGTTGTTGAATATGACCGAAAGTGTAAGATTAATGATTCTAACACAAATCGTCTGAATATTTGTTTTTCTTCACTGTCGAGAGTAGTTAAAAAAATTTACTCGAGTTTATTTTCACACTTTATTTATGGTCCTTAAGTCCCTCTCCTTAATGCTGCTGCTGTTTCTCGCATCTTTGCAACCGCTTGTATGTTTGGGGGTTTGGCCTCTTGCTATATATTGATTCCATTTGTGTGTGTTTGGGTCTCAGGCCCTCTCGCAATTTCTGTTGAACAAACCCTTTTCCTAGTTCTGCATCTCTCCTTTGGTACAAATTTTGTTTGTGCTTTTATCATATATTTCACAAAATTTGACATACATTTCATTTACTTCATGTCCTATAAGCAAGTGTTTGTCAAATTCTTTAAGGAAAGTTTATCATCCTGATTGCAGATCTCTAGCGCTATTATGTCAACTTCTTGTGGATTCGCAATCATTATTTAATTTACCTTTAGGTGTTCTTTCACCAGCAACAGCAACACTGTACCTCTCCCAACCAGTTAAGATAAAAACTAAGTACTAACTAATTAACTCAATGTTAACCTACCTACCCCCAAAATGTCCAACCCATGTCTTCTATTTTAACAATGCTGTTTTGTTGACCAAATTGTATTTTTGTTTTTTTTCTGCAATGTTTCCCCCCCTCCCACCACTCTACACCACATTGAGTTTAGTAGCTCTGTGCACGTCAGGTGCTGTTTAATATACAGACCTACTCCTCCATTTAACCTAGTTTCTCTATCACAATCTATATCACTTTGTGCTTTAGGCCTGGTGGAGCTTGGTCCACCAGGCTGTTGTTTGGAGTGGCCCGCAGATCCACATACAGTCTGCATATGATATACAGTCTGTTGATCAATTGAACTACAGTAGTTAGTTTTTATCATCCGAATGCACCAATATGTGTTCATTCTTCCCAGATGAAGGAACTAGGTAATATTCATCATCTGAATGCACCATCTGAAGCTTTAACACACTCATGATACACGAGAGGTTTAAAAAATTTTAAAACTTTTAAAACTTTTTGACCTATGTATTTAAAAGCAATTCTAAAGTTAAAAAGTGTAGCATAGGCCCCTCGCAGAATGTTCTTAATATGATCCTCAGGTTATAGTTTTCTATCTAAAACCACCCCTAGATCTCTTTCTTGATCAGAGTTCTTTATAGATCTCTGTGGCTCGATCATAGAAACTAAGTAAATTCGTTACACTGGACCTTCCAGATCGAATACCATGCTGACAGTCTGATATATCATTCAGTACGTCTGCATCTGAAATTGAGCAATACCGGATTTATTATTTGGTTTTATAAATTTTATACTTATAATCTTAACTTATTTCAGAGACCACGAGTAATCTGGGCTTCGAACTCAACAGAAAAGCCTTCCGTAGACCTGCTTCTTTGCTACATAATAGACAAAATTTAGTAAGTATTGATTTATTATGTGTTTGTTTATTTATTTATTTTTTCTTTATATACAAGAAGGTACATTGGGGGAGAGTACAATGACTTGAAGTTATACATTCTTGTAAAGCAACTAGCACTCATAGCGTTTCGGGCAGATCTAAGTATAGACCAAGGAACTTACCATCTTTTTTATTTCTGATGTTAACATTGTGTAACTGTAGATGAATTGCATTTGTTGATTTGCTCCCAAGTAAGATGTTGTAGGTCCTTTCTATGTTTAGTGGGAGTTTGTTGGTTGACATTAATAAGTGGAATTTTTTTTAATTTATTGTTTACATCATTATTGTGTTGTGTTGTGTTGTTTTGGTAGTGATGTGCAATGTGTTGTTTGGGTAGTGATTCGTCCAGTTCTGGTAGTAGTGCGGTTGTTGTGTGGTGTAGTACTTGTGTGCTTGTTAATGACTTGTATTCCAGTCTTGTGGGTATCTCCTTTCCCCTACGGGCCAACTGCTTTGTTCTTACCTAGCATTTTGCTTTGTTTGGGTATGAATGTTTGTGTGCCGTATATTTTGCAAAATTTGCCATATATCTCATTATTTACTCCTCTGCCTAGCAACAAGTCTGTCTAATTATACTCATTAACTGTTTTTCAAAGTTCCCCATAGTGTCCTTTATTGAAATCGAGTTCATGAACCGTTTCAATGTTCTTATTTTCTTCTAGATTATATCTTAAAGTATATTTAAATGTTATTGTTATTATTGTTATTAAATGTTATTGTGACATTGCATTGCAATTGAGCTATGTTGTTTACCATACCGTTCATTTCGTGAGTATAAGTATAGATGCCACACTTGTGACAGGTAAAACCATGCCTTTTTTGAAAAACAGCACCGTCTGTTGCACGTAAGAGCAACCCACACTATATTATGTTGCGATATTATTTCAATATTTCCGATTGCATTGATAATTTGAATTTTCATAGATTTCAATTTATTTTCATTTCGATTTAATAATTTTGTGTGACATTGCATTGAAATTGAGCTGTGTTGTTTACCATACTGTTCATTTCATGAGTATAGTTTATTTTTTTATTTTTTTCATTTCATTTTTTTAGCTGTTCTTATTTTTCAGTGATGGGAATATCAGATCATTTGATGTTCCCAATTTTCTGATGGAAGCATCAGACCATTATAGAATGCATCGGATGAGGTAGTTTGGAATGGTGGGGAGGACGAGAGGGGGGATGGTGGGGAAGACGAGGGGACAGAGGAGAGGGTAATGGTGGGGAGGACGAGGGGACTGGGGAGTTGGGGATGGTGGGGACAGGGGAATGCTGGGGAGGACAAAGGGACAGGTGAATGGGAGATGGTGGGGGAGGAAGAAGGACAGGGGAGGGGAAAATGGTAAGGAGGACGATGGGACAGGGAAGTGGGAATAGTGGGGATGATGTGGGGACGGGGAAGTGGGAAGGACGAGAGGACTGTGGAATGGGGAATGGCAAAGTGAATTATAATTATATATATTAATTAATTCTTATAAATTTCCAGAAGCCTGTATCAACACCCACACTAATGCAACTGAAAGAGATGTTGAGACAAGTATTGCTGATATGTTGAAGAACGCCCCAAACAAACTCGGTGGAAACAGATACAAGGTAAAGTTTGCCAATTTGCTGTAGTCTAATTCAATTTCTTTTTAGTAATCTTTGAGAACATTTATGCTATGAATAAGATAAAATAATGTAACTGATTTTGACTAAATATGTAGATATATTTAATTTTCTGAGCACTAAAAATGAAAGAAAACCAAAATAAGAGGTGGCTACTATCTCTAATAATGGGCTGGAATAATGCAGGATATAATAATATATATATATAAATATGACAATGTCAGACCACGGAGGAAGAATGAAACAGGAATTTCCTTAAGTACTTTCGTATATTAAATACATCTTCAGAAGGTCCTTCTGAAGATGTATTTAATATACGAAAGTACTTAAGGAAATTCCTGTTTCATTCTTCCTCCGTGGTCTGACATTGTCACATTCTTAATCACGTGTTTATTTTCGTGATATACACACATATATATAAATATATATATATATATATATATATATATATATATATATATATATATTTATTTTTATAAATATATATATGATATATAGATTCTATATAGATTCTATTCTATTATTCTATTCTATTCTATTCTATAGTTTTATATAGATTCTTGTTTTAGTTTTTTTTTCTATAATATGGAAACAGTTTTTAATTAATAAATTAAATATTATATAATAAAATAATGTATTATTGAAAACAATTAGTAACAAACAATATTTCATTACAGGGTGGTGAAGCAAGAAGACATGTGCATCACACAGCAGACTTGGATATGACGAAGAATGAAAATGGCTAATGTCTATATAGAAGATATCTATATGTGTATATATATAGATATATATATATATATATATATAT
>NC_091215.1:9923207-10050707 GCF_040958095.1 Procambarus clarkii
TCGGGCCTGCATAGTGCCGAGAAGTGCGTTCTGGCTACTAGGTACGACATATATATATATATATATATATATATATATATATATATATATATATATATATGTCGTACCTAATAGCCAGAACGCACTTCTCAGCCTACTATGCAAGGCCCGATTTGCTTAATAAGCCAAATTTTCCTGAATTAATATATTTTCTCTAATTTTTTTCTTATGAAATGATAAAGCTACCCATTTCATTATGTATGAGGTCAATTTTTTTTATTGGAGTTAAAATTAACGAAGATATATGACCGAACCTAACCAACCCTACCTAACCTAACCCAACCTATCTTTATAGGTTAGGTTAGGTTAGGTAGCCGAAAAAGTTAGGTTAGGTTAGGTTAGGTAGGTTAGGTAGTCGAAAAAATATTAATTCATGAAAACTTGGCTTGTTAGGCAAATCGGGTTATGCATAGTAGGCTGAGAAGTACGTTCTGGCTACTCGGTACGACATATATATAAATATATATATATATAATATATATATATATATATATATATATATAATATATATATATATATATATATATATATATATATATATATATATATATATTTATTGTCGGGGTTACTCGGGTGAGCAACAGTATACTCAAGGTCACTCACCGTAGCCCTGCAGGTCTTCACTCTATCCTCGCGGCACCACTGTACGCCAGGAGAGTATCCCAGTCAATCCCAACCGGCCTCTGATCGAGGAGTGGGAACACAACTTGTTCTCTTAACTGTTGTATAGTAGTAGAGCCCCAGCATAGGGCTCTACTACTAACCACAAGGTTGCCAACTGGTGTTTTCAGTGTCCAGTAACACGTCAGTGGTTTTGTTGAATTGTGATAACAGTGGCAAGAGCACACTCAATATGTCTGATATCAGGCAGGTATTTACTTCTATCTCTATCTGCTTTCAGGTTTTATGTAGCCACAAGAAATATGGAGGGGATGATATAAACACCAATGTACTTTGTATTTTACTTAAAACTCATTCAAAGACATCACAAGATTATATCAGTAAGCAAACAGCTGTTTCAGGCGGGAGCCGCTCGTTCCCACATATAATATGAACTCGCCAAGCTGGCAATGCTCCCCCTCACGTCAATGTCAAAATCAGCCGGGCGACTACCCCCGCGCGAATGTCACTTTATCTGTTTGCTTCTGGCGTGACGCGCCAGTTTCTTTAAGTTCTCAATGATCACTAGAAGTTCGAACACACAGTATTTGCGACAATAGCACGTAAACACTTCCCGCACTGATCTTGAGCTCAATGAAACATCTCTATATTAAAGGTGGCAATAATTCACTGTCATAGTATTACACACTGCCCTTCATTTAATGATAACGTATGCAAGTATATATCACTGGAGGTCTCAGTAATTCCTTTTGTGGGCGATAACACAATTAATCACTGCACACATGAATGATTATTCAATACACGAGCATAGACATATATATATTATATATGGATGAGTCAGACATCAATAATGGTAATAACATAGTTACTGGGCACATAGCCTAACTCCAAACACTGGCATATTTATATATATATTCTCTCACTAAATGATCTTATTAAAGTCTCATGAAAGACGTTATCAACACAGTAAATTCATCAATTACTCCGGGTGCCTGTACACGCCAATAATAATCATAAATATCGTGAGTATTCTTTATAGTCCCACTCTGCACACTTGTGCCTTACTGTGACATAGGTGAGCCTTGCTCACGACATACAAAATACTCAGGCTAAATAATATAGCTGACTAAAGGGGAATTGGGAGGGAAACTAGAATCACCTACTTCCACCTATCCTCCGGTGAGAGTCGAGTTTTAGCTTCCTGGTCCCGGCTCCTGCCTCGTGTAGGGAACGCCCCCACACACACACTGTTGTGTCCTCAGGAACTCAATCAACGTCCCACTATAAGCGTGTCGTCTCCGTGCCTTTTCACTGCAGGTCCGTGCTCCTCCTCGACTTCTTGTAGGGTTGGAGTCGGTCTCCCGGCCTTCAACTTCTCCTCCCAGCTACGGCTGCCTGCCTACGTCTCGGCTGCAGTCGTTCGGATTCCCAAATAGTTTTCTTCTTCCACTGCTTCCTAGTGGCTCGGTCCAGCATCTACGCCGTCACAAACGGGTGAACTGCCTCAGACGTCGCATACGTCACTGCACAGACTTCACTTCTTCTTGCACAATACCTGTCCTGGAGCACTTGTTGCTCAATATCCGTCGATTCCCTCTCTGGTCCAACACATGAACGAAGGAAGACCTCACAGAGTACTGGCAGACTTCGGGTGACGCGTAAAATCCACGGGAACGGGAAACAACTGTCAAACTGACAGGACCAATCTTCGCACGTCCAACCACCTTGACGTGTCGTGTCAGACTGATTCCCTCACGGAGGATTGGCCCAGCAACTACGTCATCACTGTGAAGCTATCAGCCGTCGCATACGTCGCTGCCTAGACTTCACCTGCACAACACCTGTTCCTGGAGCACTTGTTGCTCAATATTCTGTCAATTCCTTCACTCCAACACATGAACAAAGGAAGACCCCACAGGTGATGGCAGACCACGGGTGATGCGTAAGTCCTCCGGAGATGGGGTAAAACTGTCCAACTGACAGGACCCCCCAGTGCACGTCCGACCTCCTTGATGTGCTGTCTTAGACTGATGGCGCCAGCGCGGCGCGATGACCGGACCCCCCTTCCTTTGTGACGTCATATTCGCCACGGGAGGTTTTCATTGGCTCCCTGTGCCACGTCGCTGTCGGTGACCAATCTGGTGTCACTGACGTCACACAGTTTTGGCGGGAAAACAGAGGAGCCAGCGCCATATTGGCTTCCTAAAGGGCCTGAACCACAGGCCAAAATACTCTTCTTTTATAAATTTCTCGGCACTTCGAGAACACTACATTCTCCTACACATATCAACCTGATGCCTGCGACGTAGAGAACGCTCGGGTAAAGTGGACATGACTCTTACTGCAGGCGTGGGAAAAATATAAGGGGGGGAACACCGTCACAATAAATATATATATATATATATATATATATATATATATATATATATATATATATATATATATATATATATATATATATATATATATATATTGATAAAAAAATCGCCGACCTTAAGAGGATGGATGGGAGGATTGAAGATATTGATGCTCATGATGCACTCTACCTCATCACCAGATGTCTGTCCCTCCCCAGGTTAACCTACTTTCTGAGGTGTTCACCATCTTACAGTAGCCAAAAACTAAGTGAGTATGACCGGTTACGGAAATCAATGCTAGAAAAGCCCTTACCCTCTCTCTCGATGACCTACAGTGGAAACAAGCCTCTCTTCCCGTATAACTTGGGGGCCTCTGAGTTCGAACAGCATCGCAAATCGCTGTTCCAGCCTTCCTGTCCTCCTTATCAGCATCCGACGACCTTGTGAAGGAAATTCTACCTGCCCACTTACATCAGCTGGCAGGTGTACATGATCCCAATTTTACATGCTGTGCCACAGAGTGGGCCTCTCGTGCAGGCCCATCACCTACCCAACCATCCCAAAAGCCCACAAGCAATCCAGCTGGGATGGCCCCATTGTAGACCAAGTTGCTGCAGAGTGCATGGGTGCTGCAACAACACAACACGACATTGCTCGCCTCACAGCAGTAGCAGCACCACATGCAGGGGATTTCCTGTTAGCAACCCCAATGTCGGCAACTGGCACGCGTTTCACACCACACGCCCTCCGAATTGCTGTGGCCCTCCGCCTTGCTGCCTCAATCCACACCAGATATAGGTGAATTTGCGGCGAGGTGGTGGCTGACAGGTACAGCTACCATGGCCTACTCTGCCAAAGCACAGGGGGATGGCACTCGAGGCACAGTGAAGTTAACGACATCATCAAGAGGAGCCTCACCACAGCTGGATGATCAGCTGAAAGAGAGCCCCGTTACCTAACGCCCCGTAACTCTGATGCTCTTATTGGTCGCCCGGATGGTATCAAAGTGAACCCCTGGAAGAATGGCAAGCAGTTGGTATGGGACTACACGTGCGTATCAACCCTGGCTAACACCTACATTCACCTCAGTGTTGCACAACCAGGTGGCGCTGCCATCCACAGGGAAGCAGCCAAATCCCGTATGTATAGAGAACTGGATCACCACTACAATTTTGTCCCCATTGCTTCTGAGACACTCGGCGCCTGGGGTAAAAGTGCTACCAGTTTTTTGAAGGAACTGGGTTCTAGGCTCATTGAAACAACAAGGGACCCAAGAGCTGCAAGCTTTCTTTTCCAGTGCCTCAGTGTGGCGATACAGAGGGGAAATGCGCACTGCATCCAGGGTTCCTGCCCGCCATCTGAGGAGCTGGAGGAACTCGACAACCTATGATAACCATCTTTGTAACCCATATGTAACTCCTTTTTTGTAACAAAGTTCAAATAAAGTAAATATATATGTGTACATACAAAAGAATGGGGGTGGTAGGAGAAGATAATATTAGTGTTCAGTGAGAAACCACAAGGTCTCCTCTGAATACTTTTTATTTTCCTCTCCGAGGCTATGGGTCCCCACATTGGCACCAGAGGTGGTACCCTCACAAACTTTTATATATATATATATATATATATATATATATATATATATATATATATATATATATATATATATATATATATATATATATATATATATATATATATATATATATGTATATATATATATATATATATATATATAAATTTATAATATATAAATTATTATAAATAAATATATAATTATTATTAAAAGTGATTATAAATAAATTTATAATATATAATATATATATATATATATATATATATATATATATATATATATATATATATATATATATATATATATATATATATATATATATATATATATATATATATATATATATATATATATATATTTTAGTAGCAATCTTTCCTGTAGACATATATTATTAAATATGACCGAAAAAGTAAGATTAATAATTCTAGCAAGAATTTTCTCAATGTTTCTTATATTTTTCTTCACTGTTGATGGTAACTGAAAAATCAATTCTCCCAAATTCATTTTTATTTCTAGTCTGACGCGACACTTGAGCGCGTTTCGTAAAACTTATTACATTTTCAAAGACTTTAGTTTACACAGGCACAACTATAACTGAACAGAGCTGATTGATTGTTGAAGATTAAGCCACCCAGAAGGTGGCACGGGCAGGAATAGCCCGTAAGTGGTGGCCACTTAGAGCATTACCAGTATCAATAGATGATACTGGAGATCTGTGGAGGTGTGACTGCACCCTGCATGACGGGAGATGTCTCCCATCCTCTTTGAGTTGTTGTGAACAGAGCTTAAACATCTTCGATTTTATACCTGCATTTGGGTGAGGTGATATGTTACAACAGTTTTGGATGAGGTGAAAACAAACTTTCAACACAAGACAGAACACGAAACAATGGGTATAATATTTTGTAAGTTAAAGGGAAGAATGGAAGTAACTGCAAAGGGCCTATTGGCCCATATTTCTTGATGCTTCTATATTGGTGCAGAATCTTGAAGTGGGTAGAATATAGTTGTGCATTAATTGGCTGTTGATTGCTGGTGTCGACTTCTTAATGTGTAGTGACTCGCAGATATCAAGCCGCCTGCTATCGCTGTATCTATCGATGGTTTCCATGTTTTTTGTTAAGACTTCTCTGGTGATGGTCTGGTTGTGGGAAGAGATTATATGTTCCTTTATGGAGCCCTGTTGCTTATGCATCGTTAATCGCCTGGAAAGAAATGTTGTTGTCTTGCCTATATACTGAATTCTTTGAGGCTTACAGTCCCCAAGTGGGCATTTGAAGGCATAGACGACATTGGTCTCTTTTAAAGCGTTCTGCTTTGTGTCTGGAGAGTTTCTCATGAGTAGGTTGGCCGTTTTCTTGGTTTTATAGTAAATCGTCAATTGAAACTCCTGATTTTTGTCTGTAGGGATAACGTTTCTATTAACAATATCTTTCAGGACCCTTTCCTACGTTTTATGAGCTATGGAAAAGAAGTTCCTGTAAAATAGTCTAATAGGGGGTACAGGTGTTGTGTTAGTTGTCTCTTCAGAGGTTGCATGGAATTTCACCTTCCTTCTTATGATGTCTTCAACGAAACCATTGGAGAAGCCATTGTTGACTAAGACCTGCCTTACCCTACAGAGTTCTTCATCGACTTGCTTCCATCCTGAGCTGTGGCTGAGAGCACGGTCGACATAAGCGTTAACGACACTCCTCTTGTACCTGTCTGGGCAGTCACTGTTGGCATTGAGGCACATTCCTATGTTTGTTTCCTTATTGTAGAGTGCAGTGTGCAAACCGCCGCTCCTTTCCATGACTGTTACATCTAGAAAGGGCAGCTTCTCATCCTTCTCCATCTCGTAAATGAAATGCAACACAGAATTCCGCTCAAATGCCTCCTTCAGATCCTGCAGATGTCTGACATCAGGTACCTGTGTAAAAATGTCGTCAACATACCTGCAGTATATGGCTGGTTTCAAGTTCATGTCGACTAAGACCTTTTGTTCGATGGTACCCATGTAGAAGTTCGCAAACAGGACACCTAGGGGAGAACCCATGGCGACCCCATCTACTTGCTTATGCATGTGCCCATCTGGGGTCAAGAAGGGTGCCTCTTTAGTACAAGCTTGGAGTAGTTTCCTTGGAATGTTTTCTGGTATGTCAAGAGGAGTACAGGCCGGATCACGATACACTCTGTCCACTATCATTCCGATTGTTTCATCCACAGGTACGTTGGTAAACAGTGATTCTACATCCAACGAGGCTCTTATTCCTGTGGCCCGTGTTCCCCGCAGTAAGTCAACAAATTCGTTTGGAGACTTCAGGCTGAAGGCGCAAGGGACATGAGGAGTCAGCAAGCCATTGAGTCGCTTCGCCAGTCTGTACGTGGATGTGGGTATCTGGCTGATGATTGGCCGAAGAGGTTTCCAGGCTTATGTGTCTTGACATTTCCATATGCGTATAACCTGGATACGCGTATGGAAATGTCAAGACACATAAGCCTGGAAACCCACTTCGGCCAATCATCAGCCAGATACTCACACCCACGTACAGACTGCCGAAGCGACTCGACGGCTTGCTGGCTCCTTATGTCCCTTTTGCCTTCAGTCTGAAGTTATATAAATATGTTATATATATATTTTTCTTATTATTATTATAAAAATTATTATAATAATAATTATTGTATTTAATAATTATCACTCTTCATTCTACTTGGTCGTGAGGGAGGCCGGGCTCGGGTGAAAGGGGCTGTGACGATCTCTGTCTGGAACTCGTAGGTGCGGGACCGGGACGTCCACTTCCCGAGAGTCGTGCGGCCCAGGCTCTGCTTCAGAAGGCTGGGGTCCTTCTTACCCTTGATGGGGTGGTTCTTCTCCGGCCACGTCCACGGCGGTCTCCGGGGTGAAAGGTCCCTGTGCCCTTCTTCACCAACTTCGAGGTCATCCCCGGAACTCACAGTTCCTGCGACGGTACTGGAACCAATCGTATTGGCGTATGCCTTTCCATTGGAGACTTTCAGCGCCGTGGAGAGGGGGGACCTGCTGCCTGGGTAACAGCTTCTCCCCCGAATCAACCTACCCTGGCTTTGCGCCCTGGTGAGACCACTCCAGACCAGGCCGACACCAGAGTGCAACTCCATAGTCTCCTAAGACTGATGGATGCCTATTACTACTACTATATTATATATATATATATATATATATATATATATATATATATATATATATATATATATATATATATATATATATATATATTTATTACATTTTCAAAGACTTCACAAATACACAACTGATTAGAACTTACGTATCTCTGATTTTATATCTACATTTGAGTGAGGTGGGAGGGGTGATGTGGCATTAACACAAGACAGAACAAGAGGGGATATTAATAGGGTATTAAAAGTATCAACACAAGACAGAACAGAAACAATGGGTATTGAATAGAAGTGTTTGTAGAAAGCCTATTGGTCCATATTTCTTGATGCTTCTATATTGGAGCGGAGTCTTGAGGTGGGTAGAATATAGTTGTGCAATAATTGGCTGTTGATTGCTGGTGTTGACTTCTTGATGTGTAGTGCCTCGCAAACGTCAAGCCGCCTGCTATCGCTGTATCTATCGATGATTTCTGTGTTGTTTACTAGGATTTCTCTGGCGATGGTTTGGTTATGGGAAGAGATTATATGTTCCTTAATGGAGCCCTGTTGCTTATGCATCGTTAAACGCCTAGAAAGAGATGTTGTTGTCTTGCCTATATACTGGGTTTTTTGGAGCTTACAGTCCCCAAGTGGGCATTTGAAGGCATAGACGACGTTAGTCTCTTTTAAAGCGTTCTGTTTTTTCTATTCTATTCAATACCCATTGAATACTTCTATTCAATACCCATTGTTTCTGTTCTGTCTTGTGTTGATACTTTTAATACCCTATTAATATCCCCTCTTGTTCTGTCTTGTGTTAATGCCACATCTCCCCTCCCACCTCACTCAAATGTAGATATAAAATCATATATATATATATATATATATATATGATTTTATATATATATATATATATATATATATATGATATGTCGTACCCAGTAGCCAGAACGAACTTCTCGGCCTACTATGCAGGGCCAGATTTGCCTAATAAGCCAAGTTTTCCTGAATTAATATATTTTCTCTATTTTTTTTCTTGTGAAATGATAAAGCTACCCATTTCATTATGTATGAGGTCAATTTTTTTTATTGGAGTTAAAATTAACGTAGATATATGACCGAACCTAACCAACCCTACCTAACCTAACCTAACCTCACATATCTTTATAGGTTAGGTTAGGTTAGGTAGCCGAAAGAGTTAGGTTAGGTTAGGTAGTCGAAAAACAATTAATTCGTGAAAACCTGGCTTATTAGGCAAATCGGGCCTTGCATAGTAGGCTGAAAAGTGCGTTCTGGCTACTAGGTACGACATATATATATATATATATATATATATATATATATATATATATATATATATATATATATTGTATGACATATATATATATATATATAGTATGACATATATATATATATATATATATATATATATGTCATACTAGGTATGACATATATATATATATATATATATATATGTCGTACCTAGTAGCCAGAACTCACTTCTCAGCCTACTATTCAAGGCCCGATTTGCCTAATAAGCCAAGTTTTCCTGAATTAATATATTTACTATAATTTTTTTCTTATGAAATGATAAAGCAACCCTTTTCTCTATGTATGAGGTCAATTTTTTTTTATTGGAGTTAAAATTAACGTAGATATATGACCGAACCTAACCAACCCTACCTAACCTAACCTAACCTATATTTATAGGTAAGGTTAGGTTAGGTAGCCAAAAAAAGCTAGGTTAGGTTAGGTTAGGTAGGTTAGGTAGACGAAAAAACATTAATTCATGAAAACTTGGCTTATTAGGCAAATCGGGCCTTGAATAGTAGGCTGAAAAGTGCGTTCTGGCTATTAGGTACGACATATATATATATATATATATATATATATATATATATAAATATATATATATATATATATATATATATATATATATATATATATAAATATATATATATATATATATATATATATATATATATATATATATATATATATATATATATATATATATATATATATATATATATATATATATATGCAATTGACGATCACAAAACACTGATCATTTTATGCGGAAAATCCACAGAGAAATATGAAATGAGGTGAACGTTTCGGCTTTGTTAAAGCCTAAAAGCTTTAACTTTAAAAAGCTTTGTTAAAGGCTTTAACAAAGCCGAAACGTTCACCTCATTTCATATTTCTCTGTGGATTTTCCGCACATATATATATATATATATATATATATATATATATATATATATATATATATATATATATATATATATATATATATATATATATATATATATATATATATATATATTTATATATATATATATATATATATATATATATATATATATATATATATATATTTATATATATATATATATATATATATATATATATATATATATATATATATATATATATATATGTCATACCTAGTAGCCAGAACACACTTCTCAGCCTACTATGCAAGGCCCGATTTGCCTAATAAGCCAAGTTTTCCTGAATTAATATATTTTCTCTAAATTTTTTCTTATGAAATGATAAAGCTACCCATTCTATTACGTATGAGGTCAATTTTTTTTTATTGGAGTTAAAATTAACGTAGATATATGACCGAACCTAACCAACCTTACCTAACCTAACCTAACCTATCTTTATAGGTTAGGTTAGGTTAGGTAGCCGAAAAAGTTAGGTTAGGTTAGGTTAGGTAGGTTAGGTAGTCGAAAAACAGTTAATTCATGAAAACTTGGCTTATTAGGCAAATCGGACCTTGCATAGTAGGCTGAGAAGTGCGTTCTGGCTACTAGGTACGACATATATATATATATATATATATATATATATATATATATATATATATATATATATATATATATATATATATATATATATATATTTTCACGGGGGGGTGGGCCGGGGCTCTGCTAGCACTCGGCTGCTAGGGGCTCAAAAGGCCGAATACTCAGCCCCTCCGATTCCCGGTATTCACCGGAGTCTCCTTGGTCACACAGGAGAGGATCAACAATGTCCATCTCCGCAGGTCTTTGCTTCCACCACAAAAGGGGGGTGCCACTGATTCACCCTGGAAGCCCTTCAGTCAAACACGGGGAAACTGCTGTTAACAGTTCCGGCCTAGACCCATGGAGGAGTGAAGGAAGACTCAGGCTTACCTTATAACAATAACCTCCCTGAGTCTTGCCTGCCAGACAAAAAGGTTGCAGGAACTCCTTTCCCGCCTGTCTTCTCTATCTTCTTCTTAACAAGGTCGCCATCTGGGTTATTATATCTGCACCCCAGCAATGCAGTTCAGTGGGTGTATTATATATTGTTTGTAGCCAGAAGATTGCTACTCCCATAGATCTGCTACTAGACTGTCGGCCCAGGGTACTCTCCCAGAAAGGTCTGTGTGGCTTTACCTCTCTCTAACCACTACGTTACTAGTTGCCACCATTCAAGCACTGATACTGATCGGATGGCTAAGGGTACACTTTTATGTAAGTCTGTGCTGTCATTACCACTCTCCAGGCAATAAGAACTTCTATAGAGAACGTAGTGTTCCCTAGGTGGTACTATGATAACCTTCGTGTATGCTCATAGAGATATATTATAATGGAGGCACACTTAAACACAGTGATAAAATGTGTGAATTTACTGACGCAAATTACATGAACACACATACTATCACAAGTAATACATGAATATGAAAATAAGGATAATAAGTCTGGAGATCGTCTGCCTCTTCTTCCACGACCTCCAACACTCCTTCAACTGGGCAGAAAGACAGGAGTCCCACACTCTCCCACAGGAGGGCCTCTTCATCACGTCGGCGCCTCTTCTTCCCCGTCCTGCCATCCAAACACACTGTCCCCTCTGACAGTCCTGGACACAAGCTGCCTTGCAGCCTATTCTACTACTAAATTATTAATGTCCTATTGCCACATACATAAGTAAATATTGTGGCCTAACTAGCCTACTCACACAAGGGGTAATGGGAGGGAAAATGATCTACCTTACATTCCTGGCTCATGACGCCTGTCCCTCCATGGAGTGAGGTTCCCACGCTTCCTGAGTCGATCCTTGACAATCCAGGAACGTTCCACAGGTCCTCAGGTGTCTTGGAGCCTTCGCGTCGTCGTTGTTCCAATCCCTGAGATTCAGCTACCCCAATCCTGGTTCATCGATGGGCACAGAGCTAATCACTATTTTCCCACACTCGCCCCTTCCACAAGGCGTTGCTCCTTGTCCTAGGAACGGTGTCGTCCTTCCAAAACCCTCAGTGAATGTGACCCGGTCACAGCTAGGCGTGCCCGCCACACCTTTCCAGGCCTTCAACGTCCAGCATCGCCGCCCAGCGTCGTCGCCGAATATTCTCCTCGTTTGGCACTCTTTTGCTCAATAACCTTGGTTCCTTTTTGCTTCCCAGAAGCGCGGGGTCTCCAATACATAAGACGGGCTGCTATAGCCAGCTCTAATCCACTAAGAAAGGCTTGTAGAGCCTCAAATCCTTGAGAGCTGACCGAGGTGCGTCCTCTCGCCTTCACGGTCAGGTCAACTCTGACGTTGGCGCCGCCCGGGGCACTTGGTGACGTCATGGCGGGCCCTGATTGGTCGCCCGCGACCTAAGTCAGCCTATCCGCGATCGGCTAGTGTCCCTTCCAAAACGTCATATCTGCATTAGGGGATACTCTTTCATTTTATATCAGGGCGCCAATTTCCCCTTACTTACAACTTTTAATGTAACTTTCTCCCTTAACTGGCAGCTGGTCTGGTCGCCACATATATCAATAGACTCCCTGAACCTCAGAGAATCAGTAGGGAGAGCTGATATGACTCTTAAAGCGGGCAAACGAAAGAAATAGGAGAGGGCACCGTAACATACCCCTCCTCTTAAAATAAGAGTCATATCGGAAGAGCAGCACTCAAAAGGGCAACCTATATTCTTGCTCCCTCCGTTCCTGAAGTGTCACTACTCCAGTTTGTGACGTGGCTCGTATCACCTTGCCCGTCACTTGCCTCATTATATCTCCACCTCGCATAGGACCGGGTGTGATGGGTGTTCCCTGAACACCCATAAGAAATCCTCTCTCCGTGGCTACGAGTGTACTCCAACGGCTCGTTACCACTGTAAGATTCAGTGCATGCAGCGCCTCCACTGCGTCGCGCACTCCGAGATAGTCTTGCACTTCCACTGCATCCTACAGGTACTCCATGATTCCTCTCATGAGCTCCTCTTCGTCATTCTTCTCTCTTCTCGGTTCCTCTTCTCCCAGAGGTGCGTTGTCTCCTCACAGTGGCACTTGTCACCTGTACTCCATCCAGCAGCTTCCTCTCTCCCACACTAGGCTTTTGCAATGGCCCAATGCCCCCTCTGGTTAGGCTGGCGCCTACCCTGGGTGTACCTATTCTCTGCTTTCTTCGTATTGCCTTTCCTATACCATTCGCTCCTTCGTTCCCGACGAACATTTTCACTACTCCATGAGATTCTCTTCCCTGCAGACGTCTTCTTCGATTCGTGGTTGGGCTCATCCACCTCCCTGTGGCTCACCTCACCACGGTGGTTCATCTTGCACCTACCACTATTCATCTGGCTGGCATAGGGTGCACTGCGTCGTGGCTCCTCCACTCTGCCCCTCACTGCCGTTCGCTCATCCACTGAGCTTACTTTATTCACGTTTCTTTGTGGACGGAGTGCGGTCTGCAGCCTCTTCACCGCCCCAGGCGTTTGTACAGCTGCTCCTCGCCACTCCTCCACACGCATCATCAGGCTTAGTCGGAGGTCCTCGTCGGGGTTTTCCACGACCTCCGACGACCTCTCTGCACTCTCGCCCTCGTTGTCGTCGTCTCTGGCGACGTTTTCCCTGGCGAAGTCGGCTTCCCTCACTGCCATCTGGAACGACCGATACCTCACCTGGCAGGGTTGTACCGCTGCTTGCAACATAGGCACTCCTGGCCCAATCGGGTTGTATCCTGTCTCCTCCGAGGTCATTACCCAGCACCATTTGTACATGCTCTAGGGGTAACTTAGGAGCTACAGCTACTATAGCTTTCTCGACTCCGCAGTCTGCAATCAGCTGTACTTCGTGAAGTGGCAACCTGTATTCCTCCCCCACACTGCGTATCCTCACCACTCCCACAGGTGAATCATTAAATTCCTTGGGGAGAATACTCCTGGTTACCATACTTATGTCAGCACTCGTATCTCGAAGAACGGCAACCTCCACTGGGTCTGACTTTCCAAATTTCACGTTGGCCCCGAAAACGAAGGGATGTTCACCTAACTTCATTTCCCAACCATTCACGTTGGGTCCACTATAATATGGGGTGTGAACAAACACTCTCTCCTCTTCCAACATTAGTCCTATATCCTTTGTTGCTCCTCACACTCGCGGGCATAATGTCCTCTCACACCACAGTTGAAGCATCGGCTGCCTCCCCTGGGCGGCCACTCGCCAGTCCCTCTGGCGGTACCACTTGCAGACGTCCCCTGGGTCCTCCTTGGATTCCCTGTCGTCGTGTCCGGAACTGCAGCACTTGCTCCCGAGCTAGGTCCACTGCTCATAGCTTGGGGCTTCCTCACTGCATCCCTTGAGCTCTTGAACTGGGTTACTTCATTGGGTACACTACTCTTGGGAGAGTCCCCACCCGTCCTCGCCCCTCCTGAACTCCTAAAGTTCCCTCCCGACCTGGGGTAAGGCGAGTGTCTGGGTGGCCCCTCCCTCCTGAGATGTAGTGCCTCCTCCAGCATGTCGGCTCGGTCCGCTGCAGCCTTCAGGTCCTTAATACCTGCTTCTCTCACCCTTACTCGCAACTCAGGATGGAGCACTGACATAAACCTCTCCATCACTATCAGTCATTTGATATCATCCGCCGACTCCGTTTCTTCTGCTTTCAACCATCGTAGGAAATTCCGTTCTATATCCCTGGCGGTCTCGGCGTAAGTCTTTCCCGACGCTCTCATACACTCTCTGAACCGCTTCCGGTACATCTCCGGAGTCAGCCGGAATGAGTGGAGCACCGCATTCTTAATCGCGTGGTAACTAGTACACTCCTCTAGGTCCAGCATGTTGTAGGCTTCCCGGGCCTCACCAGTCAACCTGCCCTGGACCAGAGCAGCCCAATCATCTTCCGGCCACTCCTTCAGAGTTGCTATCCGTTCAAAGTGTTCGAAGAACGCCTCAGCTTCTTGTGGTTCGAACGTAGGTAAGTCACGTTCCCTTACCTTGAGGTCATCCCGCCGTGCAGGTAGTGAGGGCAGACCACGTTCAACGCGACGCAATTCGACTTCTTTCTTTGCCTTTATCTCCTCCAGTCGCAGTTGTCTCTCTCCTTCTTCTCGCTGCAGCCGAGCTTCTCGCTCCTCTCGCTGCAGCCGTGCTTCTCGCTGCAGCTCAGCTGCACGTTCCTCTCGCTGCAGCTCAGCTGCACGTTCCTCTCGCTGCAGCTCAGCTGCACGTTCCTCTCGGTGCAGCTCAGCTGCACGTTCCTCTCGGTGCAGCTCAGCTGCACGTTCCTCTCGGTGCAGCTCAGCTGCACGTTCCTCTCGCTGCAGCTCAGCTGCACGTTCCTCTCGCTGCAGCTCAGCTGCACGTTCCTCTCGCTGCAGCTGCAGCCGTGCTTCTCGCTCATGCTCCTCTCGCTGCAGCTCAGATGCACGTTCCTCTCGTTGCAGCTGCAGCCGTGCTTCTCTCTCCTCTCGTCGCAGCTGGGCTTCCAGTTGCATCTTCATTATTTCTAGTTGCAGGCTCCTCTTACTACAGCTGGACCTTCCACTGCTCCCATGTTCACTGTGAATTCCCTCCACACTGGTAGGCGCTTGGGTTGGCTCTAGTCGGGACGGTTCACCTTGCGACAGCTCTCCTCAGGACGGCTCCTCTTGAGATGGCTCCTCTCCCGTCACCTCCTCTCGAGCTGTGAGCTGTGCCATGATCTCTATCCTTCGCTCCGCTACCTTAGTCGTCCTCAACCTGATCCCAAAGTGGTTTGCCACTTGTTGGAGCTGGGCCTTGGTACACTCTTCCAAAATTCTCTCGTCCCTTGTGTCAATAAATGTCTTTACTTTGTCCTCCTCCATCTCTATATCATTGAGCATACACGACAGCACAGACAAGTTAGTAGGCACTAATTTCACCGTTTCAGTCCCTTAGCTGGCTGAGTAGCAGTACCACTGAATTCACTGGCCACACTGTATTTGTACCCTGGCAACACTTGTCTTGAAATTTGGGCCACACTGTTGCTTGATCCAAGCTTCCTGGCGATGTTCCCAGTTCTTGGCTACCAGGGTTCGAATCCTGGCAAGGTCGCCAGTTCTTGTCACGGGGGGTGGGCCGGGGCTCTGCTAGCACTCAGCTGCTAGGGGTTCAAAAAGCCGAATACTCAACCCCTCCGACCCCCGGGATTCACCGGAGTCTCCTTGGTCACACAGGAGAGGACCAACAATGCCCACCTCCGCAGGTCTTTGCTTCCACCACAAAAGGGGGGTGCCACTGACTCACCCTGGAAGCCCTTCAGTCAAACACAGGGAAACTGCTGTTAACAGTTCCGGCCTAGACCCGTGGAGGAGTGAAGGAAGACTTAGGCTTACCTTATAACAATAACCTCCCTGAGTCTTGCCTGCCAGACAAAAAGGTTGCAGGAACTCCTTTCCCGTCTGTCTTCTCTATCTTCTTCTCAACAAGGTCGCCAGCTGGGTTATTATATCTGCACCCAAGCAATGCAGTTCAGTGGGTGTATTATATATTGTTTGTAGGCAGAAGATTGCTACTCCCATAGATCTGCTAATAGACTGTCGGCCCAGGGTACTCTCCCAGGAAGGTCTGTGTGGCTTTACCTCTCTCTAGCCACTACGTTACTAGTTGCCACCATTCAGGCACTGATTCTGATCGGATGGCTAAGGGTACACTTTTATGTAAGTCTGTGCTGTCTTTACCACTCTCCAGGCAATAAGAACTTCTATAGAGAACGTAGTGTTCCCTAGGTGGTACTATGATAACCTTCGTGTATGCTCATAGAGGAATATTATAATGGAGACACAGTGATAAAATGTGTGAATTTACTGACGCAAATTACATGAACACATATACAATCACAAGTAATACATGAATATGAAAATAAGGATAATAAGTCTGGAGATCGTCAGCCTCTTCTTCAACGACTTCCAACACTCCTTCAACTGGGCAGAAAGACAGGAGTCCCACACTCTCTCACAGGAGGGCCTCATCACCACTTCGGCGCCTCTTCTTCCCTGTCCTGCCATCCATACACACTGTCCCTTTTGACAGTCCTGGACACAAGCTGCCTTGCAGCCTATTCTACTACTAAAGTATTAATGTCCTATTGCCACACACATAAGTAAATATTGTGGCCTAACTAGCCTACTCACACAAGGGGACAAGGGGTAATGGGAGGGAAAATGATCTACCTTACATTCCTGGCTCACGACGCCTGTCCCTCAATGGTGTGAGGTTCCCACGCTTCCTGAGTCGATCCCTGACGATCCAGGAACGTTCCACAGATCCTCAGGTGTCGTGGAGCCTTCGCGTCATCGCTGTTCCAATCCCTGAGATTCAGCTACCCCAATCCTGGTTCATCGATGGGCACTGAGCTAATCCCTATTTTCCCACACTCGCCCCTTCCACAAGGCGTTGCTCCTTGTCCTAGGAACGGTGTCGTCCTTCCAAAACCCTCAGTGGATGTGATCCGGTCACAGCTAGGCCTGCCCGCCACACCTTTCCAGACCCTCAACGTCCAGCGTCGCCACCCAGCGTCGTCGCCGAATATTTTCCAAGTTTGGCACTCTTTTGCTCAATAAACTTGGTTCCTTTTTGCTTCCCAGAAGTGCGGTGTCTCCAATTCATAAGACGGGCTGCGATAGCCAGCTCTAATCTACTAAGAAAGGCTTGTAGAGCCTCAAATCCTTTAGAGCTGACCGAGGTGCATCCTCTCGCCTTCACGGTCAGGTCAACTCTGACGTTGGCGCCGCCCGGGGCACTTGGTGACGTCATGGCGGGCCCTGATTGGTCGCCCGCGACCTAAGTCGGCCAATCCGCGATCGGCTAGTGTCCTTCTAAAACGTCATATCTGCATTAGGGGATACTCTTTCATTTTATATCAGAGTGCCAATTTCCTCTTACTTACAACTTATAATGTAACTTTCTCCCTTAACTGGCAGCCGGTCTGGTCGCCACATATATCAATAGACTCCCTGAACCTCAGAGAATCAGTAGGGTGAGCTGATATGACTCTTAAAGCGGGCAAACGAAAGAAATAGGAGAGGGCACCGTAACAATATATATATATATATATATATATATATATATATATATATATATATATATATATATTGAAACAGGAATTTCCTTAAGTACTTTCATATATTAAAACATCTTCAGAAGGAGCTCATTATGAAGCTGTATTAATATACGAAAATACTTAAGGAAATTCCTGTTTCAATTTTCCTCCGTAGTCTGACACTGTCACATTTTTAATCACATGTTTATTTTTCGTGATTTACACACACACACACACACACACACACACACACAAAGAGAGGCGGGACCAAAGATCCAGAGCTCAACCCCCGCAAACACAACTAGGTGAGTACACACACACACACACACACACATGCACACATTTCCATGAAGAATCTCAAGGTTTGGTGCACCAATGCTGATGGGGTATCTAATAAAGCAGAAGAGATAAAAGAAAGAGTGAGTGAAGCAGACCATGACATAGTTGCAATTGTGGAAACTAAAATTAATGACATGATCTCAGATGCAATCTTTCCTGAAGGGTACCAGGTGATACGAAAAAAGGGACACAGAGACAGGGAGGGGAAGTGGCACTCCTAATAAAGCGGAAATGGAAGTTTGAAGACCTGGGAAATCGGGTTACCAATGAGTGCACAAGCTTCATACATGGAACTCTGAGAGTAGATGGGAGGAAGATTGTGATCTTGGTAATCTACAATCCCCCACCAAACAGTAGAAGACCCAGGCAGGAGTATGATGACAACAACAAGGCATGTATAGATGAACTGCAGAAGGCAGCAACACTAGCCCACAGAATGAGAGCGAAGCTGCTGATCATGGGGGACCTAAATCATGGAGAGATAAATTGGGAATCAAGGAATCCCCATGGAGGGGACGAAACGTGGGGAGCAAAATTAGTAGATGTTATAGACAGGAATTTCCTAACACAACATGTGAAGGAAGACACAAGAGAAAGAGGAGGAGATGCACCGAGCCTATTAGACCTGATTTTCACCCAGAACGTAGAAGATATTGAGAATTTAGAGCATGAAATACCTCTAGGGGGCCAGTGACCATTGTGTCCTAGTCTTTGACTACATGATGGAATTCAAACTTATGACCATGGGGCAAGAGATCTGGGAAAGGAGAGTTGACTACAGGAAAGGGGACTATAAGAGGATAAGGGACTATCTGGGTGAAGTGCAGTGGGAGGAAGAAATTAGAGGAAAAACAGTCCAAGATATGATGGACCTAGTCATACAGAAATGCTTGGAGGCCGAAGAGAGATTTATACCAACAGTAAAGGGAAAAAATAAGAAGGAATATAATAACCCATGGTTTAATAGACAGTGTCAGGAAGCAAAAATGGCCAGCAGGCGGGAGTGGAGCAAGTACAGAAGACAAAGAACAGAGGACAACAGGATCAGATACAACAGAGCTAGGAACGATTACATTAACATAAGACGAACATCGGAAAGGGACTATGAGAACGATATTGCAATCAAAGCGAAAAAACAACCTAAGTTACTGCACAGTCATATAAGAAGAAAAATGTCGGTGAACGACCAAGTGACAAGACTAAGAAAGACAGGGGGGGCATATACTGAAAGTGACAAGGAAATCTGCTAAGCACTGAATGCCAGTTTCCATGGAGTGTTCACTACCGAGCCTGAGCAGCTCCCATTGTTGGAAGGGGTTACCCCTAGATGAAAGATTATCAGATATAGAGGTGACAGCAGAGGAGGTAATGAAACAGTTGACAACTCTAGATGCAACTAAAGCAGTTGGACCAGACAAAGTATCACCGTGGATACTAAAAGAAGCAGCGCAGGCCCTCAGTGTGCCTCTGGATATGATCTTTAATGAGTCACTTATGTCGGGAGAATTGCCCAGTTTCTGGAAGAAGGCAAACGTCGTGCCGATCTTCAAGAAAGGTGATAGGGAGGAGGCACTTAACTATAGACCTGTATCACTGACAAGCATCTCGTGTAAAATACTGGAAAGAATAATTAGGCTACGACTGGTTGCACACCTGGAGAACATTAGGTTTGTGACCAAACATCAACTTGGGTTCTGGGCAGGGAAATCGTGCCTAACAAGCCTTCTGGAATTCTATGATAAAATAGCGAGGATAAGACAGGACACAGATGGTTGGGCAGACTGCATATTTCTGGACTGCCAAAAAGCCTTTAATACAGTACTGCACATGAGACTGCTGTTCAAGCTCGAAAGGCAGGCGGGGGTGGGGGGAAAGGTCCTAGCATGGATAAGGAACTACCTAACAGGAAGGAGCCAAAGAGTTACGGTAAGGGGCGAGAAGTCGGACTGGCGAACAGTAACAAGAGGAGTACCACAAGGATCCATGCTGGGACCAATTCTATTTCTTGTATATGTTAACGACATGTTTACAGGCGTAGAGTCCTACATGTCGATGTTTGCGGATGATGCAAAGTTGATGAGAAGAGTTGTGACAGATGAGGATTGCAGGATCCTCCAAGAGGACCTTAACAGGTTGCAGAGATGGTCAGAGAAATGGCTACTGGAATTCAACACGAGCAAATGTAAAGTTATAGAAATGGGACTAGGAGATAGGAGACCAAAGGGACAGTACACAATGAAGGGAACAGCCTACCTGTGACGACGTGCGAAAGAGACCTGGGTGTGGACGTAACACCTAATCTATCTCCTGAGGCACATATAAATAGGATAACGACAGTAGCGTACTCTACACTGGCAAAAGTTAGAACATCATTCAGAAACCTAAGTAAGGAGGCATTTAGGGCGCTTTACACTGCCTACGTGAGGCCAGTCTTAGAGTATGCCGCCTCATTATGGAGTCCACATCTGAAGAAGCATATAATGAAACTGGAAAAGGTTCAGAGGTTTGCAACGAGACTCGTCCCAGAGCTACGAGGGATGGGGTATGAGGAGCGCCTGAGGGAACTGTGCCTTACGACACTAGAAAGAAGATGGGAGAGAAGGGACATGATACGAACGTATAAGGTACTCAGAGGGATTGACAGAGTGGACATAGACGAAATGTTCACACGGAATAGTAACAGAACGAGGGGACATGGATGGAAGCTTGAAACTCAGATGAGTCACAGAGATGTTAGGAAGTTTTCTTTTAGCATGAGAGTAGTGGAAAAATGGAATGCACTTCAGGAACAGGTTGTGGAAGCAAATACTATTCATAATTTTAAAACCAGGTATGATAGGGAAATGGGACAGGAGTCATTGCTGTAAACAACCAATGCTCGAAAGGCGGGATCCAAAAGTCAATGCTCGATCCTGCAGACACAACTAGGTGAGTACATACACACACACACTATTATTAGAATTATTATTGCACTATTATTAGATATTAGAAAGGTGATCTTGGAAAGGTTCGAAATTACAAGAGATGAGGTCAAGAATCACCTATTGGAGCTGGATGTGAGAAAAGCTGTTGGGCCATGGAGTGTTCACTACCGAGCCTGAGCAGCTCCCATTGTTGGAAGGGGTTACCCCTAGATGAAAGATTATCAGATATAGAGGTGACAGCAGAGGAGGTAATGAAACAGTTGACAACTCTAGATGCAACTAAAGCAGTTGGACCAGACAAAGTATCACCGTGGATACTAAAAGAAGCAGCGCAGGCCCTCAGTGTGCCTCTGGATATGATCTTTAATGAGTCACTTATGTCGGGAGAATTGCCCAGTTTCTAGAAGAAGGCAAACGTCGTGCCGATCTTCAAGAAAGGTGATAGGGAGGAGGCACTTAACTATAGACCTGTATCACTGACAAGCATCTCGTGTAAAATACTGGAAAGAATAATTAGGCTACGACTGGTTGCACACCTGGAGAACATTAGGTTTGTGACCAAACATCAACTTGGGTTCTGGGCAGGGAAATCGTGCCTAACAAGCCTTCTGGAATTCTATGATAAAATAGCGAGGATAAGACAGGACACAGATGGTTGGGCAGACTGCATATTTCTGGACTGCCAAAAAGCCTTTAATACAGTACTGCACATGAGACTGCTGTTCAAGCTCGAAAGGCAGGCGGGGGTGGGGGGAAAGGTCCTAGCATGGATAAGGAACTACCTAACAGGAAGGAGCCAAAGAGTTACGGTAAGGGGCGAGAAGTCGGACTGGCGAACAGTAACAAGAGGAGTACCACAAGGATCCATGCTGGGACCAATTCTATTTCTTGTATATGTTAACGACATGTTTACAGGCGTAGAGTCCTACATGTCGATGTTTGCGGATGATGCAAAGTTGATGAGAAGAGTTGTGACAGATGAGGATTGCAGGATCCTCCAAGAGGACCTTAACAGGTTGCAGAGATGGTCAGAGAAATGGCTACTGGAATTCAACACGAGCAAATGTAAAGTTATGGAAATGGGACTAGGAGATAGGAGACCAAAGGGACAGTACACAATGAAGGGGAACAGCCTACCTGTGACGACGTGCGAAAGAGACCTGGGTGTGGACGTAACACCTAATCTATCTCCTGAGGCACATATAAATAGGATAACGACAGTAGGGTACTCTACACTGGCAAAAGTTAGAACATCATTCAGAAACCTAAGTAAGGAGGCATTTAGGGCGCTTTACACTGCCTACGTGAGGCCAGTCTTAGAGTATGCCGCCTCATTATGGAGTCCACATCTGAAGAAGCATATAATGAAACTGGAAAAGGTTCAGAGGTTTGCAACGAGACTCGTCCCAGAGCTACGAGGGATGGGGTATGAGGAGCGCCTGAGGGAACTGTGCCTTACGACACTAGAAAGAAGAAGGGAGAGAAGGGACATGATACGAACGTATAAGGTACTCAGAGGGATTGACAGAGTGGACATAGACGAAATGTTCACACGGAATAGTAACAGAACGAGGGGACATGGATGGAAGCTTGAAACTCAGATGAGTCACAGAGATGTTAGGAAGTTTTCTTTTAGCATGAGAGTAGTGGAAAAATGGAATGCACTTCAGGAACAGGTTGTGGAAGCAAATACTATTCATAATTTTAAAACCAGGTATGATAGGGAAATGGGACAGGAGTCATTGCTGTAAACAACCAATGCTCGAAAGGCGGGATCCAAAAGTCAATGCTCGATCCTGCAGACACAACTAGGTGAGTACATACACACACACACTATTATTAGAATTATTATTGCACTATTATTAGATATTAGAAAGGTGATCTTGGAAAGGTTCGAAATTACAAGAGATGAGGTCAAGAATCACCTATTGGAGCTGGATGTGAGAAAAGCTGTTGGGCCGGATGGAATCTCACCATGGGTATTGAAAGAGTGTGCAGGAGCACTTTGCTTGCCACTCTCCATAGTGTATAGTAGGTCACTGGAAACGGGAGACCTACCAGAAATATGGAAGACTGCTAATGTAGTACCAATATTTAAAAAGGGTGACAGACAAGAGGCACTGAACTACAGGCCAGTGTCCTTAACTTGTATACCATGCAAGGTGATGGAGAAGATTGTGAGAAAAAACCTAGTAACACATCTGGAGAGAAGAGACTTCGTGATAACCCATCAACATGGGTTCAGGGAGGGTAAATCTTGCCTTACAGGCTTGATAGAATTCTACCATCAGGTGACAAAAGATTAAGCTAGAAAGAGAGGGATGGGCGGACTGCATTTTTTTGGTCTGTTGGAAAGCCTTTGACACAGTACCCCATAAAAGGTTGATGCATACGCTGGAGAAACAGGCAGGAGTAACTGGTAGGGCGCTCCAGTGGATAAGGGAGTACCTAAGCAATAGGAAGCAGAGAGTTATAGTGAGGGGTGAGACCTCAGATTGGCGTGAAGTCCCCTGTGGAGTCCCACAGGTCTCTGTGCTTGGACCAATCCTGTTTCTGATATACGTAAATGATCTCCCATGGGGTATAGACTCATTCCTCTCAATGTTTGCTGACGACGCCAAAATTATGAGAATGATTAAGACAGAGGAGGACAGCTTGAGGCTTCAAGAAGACCTGGACAAGCTGCAGGAATGGTCAAACAAATGGCTGTTAGAGTTTAACCCAAGCAAATGTAATGTAATGAAGATAGGGGTAGGAAGCAGGAGACCAGATACAAGGTATCACTTGGGAGATAAAATATTTCAAGAGTCAGAGAGAGAGAAAGACCTGGGGGTTGATATCACGCCAGACCTGTCCCCTGAAGCTCATATCAAGAGGATAACATCAGCAGCATATGCCAGGTTGGCTAAAATAAGAACGGCCTTTAGAAACTTGTGTAAGGAATCTTTCAGAACATTATATACCACATATGTCAGACCAATCCTGGAGTATGCGGCTCCAGCATGGAGTCCATATCTAGTCAAGCATAAGACTAAACTGGAAAAGGTTCACAGGTTTGCCACCAGACTAGTACCCAAGCTGAGAGGTATGAGCTACGAGGAGAGACTACGGGAATTGAACCTCACTTCGTTGGAAGACAGAAGAGTTAGGGGGGACATGATCACCACATTCAAGATTCTCAAGGGAATCGACAGGGTTGATAAAGACAGGCTATATATCACAAGCGGCACACGCACTAGGGGACACAGGTGGAAACTGAGTGCCCAAATGAGCCACAGAGATATTAGAAAGAACTTTTTTAGTGTCAGATTGGTTGACATCAGATTGATTGAGTGGTTAACAGGTGGAATGCATTAGGAAGTAATGTGTTGGAGGCTGACTCCATACACAGTTTCATGTGTAGATATGATAAAGCCCAATAGGCTCAGGAACCTGTACACCTATTGATTGACTGTTGAGAGGCGGGACCAAAGAGCCAGAGCTCAACCCCCGCAAGGACAACTAGGTGAGTACACACACACACAGTATTAGCCGTGAACCGGTAGGGGACACACACACGATTAGTGAGGTCCGCGGAAATTCGTCAATATCTCGGGACATTGAAGGAGTATAGAGGCTAGATCATAGTATTTGGCCTCTCGCAGTGTGTAGCTAGCCGGGTGCAACATAGCATAGTCATATCGCTAGCGATAGTGCGAAGAAACCAAAGTGGAGCTAGTGGCATCACTGGTGCATATAAGTGTGGAGGACCACGTGGAGCGACCTGACCTTACGGCCAGGTGGGACGACCCGCCATGGAACTGCCTGATTGTGTTTGTTGAGTGGTGACTGTGATCAGTGGTACAGTAAATTAGTGAACTGTCACACAACGATACAGTGACTGACTCCAGAGCTTTGTGTAGACAGAGAAGAACCGACATCATCAATCTACTAGCACTTAGTGAATCACCTAGTGGGAGACAACGACAGATAACCATCATCATCATACATCGTCCTTACTCATCTAGTTGTGTGAGCGGAAAGGCAGACTGGTATGTACCCCCCCCCTCTCTGGTCAATTAATCAGGTGTACAGATTGAGGTAAAATATTATCAAATTCTTGCTCAGGATATCATATATAATTAAAAATCTCAAAGTGGCTCATTTAGGTAGAGGTAACGCTTAAGGGAACTCGTGACACACGCACGCACGCCCGCCCACGTACGTATGCACTCACACAAGAGAGCACACGCTAAAACACACACACACAAACACTTTTCTCGCGGGTCAAGGGAGGTGGTCACGATGCACCGCGCTCGTCAATAAGGCTTTATATCTCGGGACATCAGAGGGATACACGGGAAATTCGGTGTTCAGAGATAATACAAAGTGCAACACACCAATTTGAATCTAGAAAACTTATGGATAGTGTCCGAAAGTGCATATTAGACATTATCAGTCTCTGTGGTGTAGTGGTAAGACACTCGCCTGGCGTTCCGCGAGCGCTATGTCATGGGTTCGTATTCTGGCTGGGGAGGATTTACTGGGCGCAATTCCTTAACTGTAGCCTCTGTTTAACGCAACAGTAAAATGTGTACTTGGATGAAAAAACGATTCTTCGCGGCAGGGGATCGTATTCCAGGGACCTGCCCGAAACGCTACGCGTACTAGTGGCTGTACAAGAATGTAACAACTCTTGTATATATCTAAAAAAAATCAGGGGTACGACAACAATGCCAGGACAAGCACGTTGGCCACTGCATGGTCAGAGTGTACACAACTAGATGTGATAGTGAGGATCATAACAAATAGTGAATAGGATAGTGAAGAAGTGATTCTAAACGTGTGGCATTGAACTATATCGGTGCAAAGAGGAATAAGGAGCAGAATACTGGTGATATATAGCAACAAGTTGGAGGGACCTACGCCTGGAAGCGGCGTGAATGGAGACAGCAGGCCTACACACCACTGTCAACAGTACTTCCCAGCAAACAATTTTAGGTTGCCACAACATATCTGGAAAGTATTTGAAAGGATTGGAAACGTTTGTTTTATCGTATCAGATACGATATTGTGTGTGGACTTAAATAGGTTTCCAAAACTTATAATCAAAACCTACGTATCTAACACTAATTTGAGATGTTGTGGCAACTTTACAATCCTAACCTGAATCATTCATAATCCATTCATATACCAATATGAATCTCTTATGAAAGGTTTGAGCCTATAATCTGAACCCTTTTCACATCTTTGTGTTTAAAGTTAAATTTCTTGAAATTAAATTATATTTTATATTATATTATTTTTATTATATTTTATATTATATTATTATTTTCAATTTAAATATTAAAACCAATTTAAGGGTAAAAAAAATCTAATAATTTATATTTCTTTTATTATTTACTAACAATTATAATTATTTACTAACGGAGAGAGGGGAGGCTGTACGGCGGAGAGTGGCGGCTGTGGCGGACAGTGGCGGCGGTGGCGGATAGTGGCGGCGGGCGGACAGTGGCGGCGGGCCGAGAGTGGCGGCGGCGGGCGGACAGTGGCAGTGGGCGGACAGTGGCGGCGGGCGGACAGTGGCGGCGGTGGCGGATAGTGGCGGCGGGCGGACAGTGGCGGCGGTGGCGGATAGTGGCGGCTGTGGCGGCGGGCGGACCGTGGCGGCTGTGGCGGCAGTGGTGGACAGTGGCGGCGGGCGGACAGTGGCGGCGGCGGGCGGACAGTGGCAGCGGCGGGCGGACAGTGGCGGCGGCGGGCGGACAGTGGCGGCGGCGGGCGGACAGTGGGGGCGGCGGCGGGCGGACAGTGGTGGCGGTGGGCGAAAAGTGGCGGCGGCGGGCGGACAGTGGTGGCGGCGGCCGGACAGTGCTGGCGGCAGGCGGACAGTGGTGGCGGCGGGCGGACAGTGGTGGCGGCGGGCGGACAGTGGTGGCGGCGGGCGGACAGTGGTGGCGGCGGGCGGACAGTGGTGGCGGCGGGCGGACAGTGGTGGCGGCGGGCGGACAGTGGTGGCGGTGGCAGACAGTGGTGGCGGTGGCAGACAGTGGTGGCGGTGGCAGACAGTGGTGGCGGTGGCGGACAGTGGTGGCGGTGGCGGATAGTGGCAGCGGGCGGACAGTGGCGGCGGGCGGACAGTGGCGGCGGTGGCGGATAGTGGCGGCGGGCGGACAGTGGCGGCGGGCGGACAGTGGCGGCGATGGCGGATAGTGGCGGCAGGCGGACAGTGGCGGCGGGCGGACAGTGGCGGCGGTGGCGGATAGTGGCGGCGGGCGGACAGTGGTGGCGGGCGGACAGGGCGGCGGCGGGCGGACAGTGGCGGCGGTGGCGGATAGTGGCGGCGGGCGGACAGTGGCGGCGGTGGCGGATAGTGGCGGCGGGCGGACAGTGGCGGCGGTGGCGGATAGTGGCGGCGGGCGGACAGTGGCGGCGGGCGGACAGTGGCGGCGGTGGCGGATAGTGGCGGCGGGCGGACAGTGGCGGCGGTGGCGGATAGTGGCGGCGGGCGGACAGTGGCGGCGGGCGGACAGTGGCGGCGGTGGCGGATAGTGGCGGCGGGCGGACAGTGGCGGCGGTGGCGGATAGTGGCGGCGGGCGGACAGTGGCGGCGGGCGGACAGTGGCGGCGGTGGCGGATAGTGGCGGCGGGCGGACCGTGGCGGCTGTGGCGGCGGTGGTGGACAGTGGCGGCGGGCGGACAGTGGCGGCGGCGGGCGGACAGTGGCGGCGGCGGGCGGACAGTGGCGGCGGTGGGCGGACAGTGGTGGCGGCGGGCGGACAGTGGTGGCGGCGGGCGGACAGTGGTGGCGGCGGGCGGACAGTGGTGGCGGCAGGCGGACAGTGGTGGCGGCAGGCGGACAGTGGTGGCGGTGGGCGGACAGTGGTGGTGGTGGCGGACAGTGGTGGCGGTAGCGGACAGTGGTGGCGGTGGCGGACAGTGGCGGACAGTGGCGGCGGTGGCGGACAGTGGCGGCGGTGGCGGACAGTGGCGGCGGTGGCGGACAGTGGCGGCGGTGGCGGACAGTGGCGGCGGTGGCGGTGGTGGGTGGTGGCGGCGGTGGTGGTGGGTGGTGGTGGCGGCGGCGGCTGGTGTTGGTGGGTGGTGGCGGCGGGTGGTGGGTGGTGGCGGCTGTGGTGGGTGGTGGCGATCGGCGGTGGTGGTGGTGGCGGCTGTGGTGGGTGGTGGCGGCGGTGGTGGTGGGTGGTGGCGGCTGGCGGTGGTGGGTGGTGGCGGCGGTGGTGGTGGGTGGTGGTGGCGGCGGCGGCGGCTGGTGTTGGTGGGTGGTGGCGGCGGGTGGTGGGTGGTGGCGGCTGTGGTGGGTGGTGGCGATCGGCGGTGGTGGTGGTGGCGGCTGTGGTGGGTGGTGGCGGCGGTGGTGGTGGGTGGTGGCGGCTGGCGGTGGTGGGTGGTGGCGGCGGTGGTGGTGGGTGGTGGTGGCGGCGGCGGCTGGTGTTGGTGGGTGGTGGCGGCGGGTGGTGGGTGGTGGCGGCTGTGGTGGGTGGTGGCGATCGGCGGTGGTGGGGGCTGGTGGCGGCTGGCGGTGGCGGCTTGCGGTGGCGACTGTGGCAACGGGCGGTGACGGCTGATAGTGGGCGGTGGTGGCGGCTGGTGGCAGGTGGTGGTGGCGGTGGTGGCGGCTGGTGGTGGCGGCTGGTGGCGGGCGGTGGCAGCTGGTGGCGGCTGGTGGTGACGGCTGGTGGCAGTGGCAGCTGATGGCGGCTGGTGGAGGAGGTGATGGCGGCTGGTAGTCGCGGTGATGGCAGCTGGTGGTGGCGGCTGGCGGTGGCGACTGTGGCAACGGGCGGTGGTGGCTGATGGCGGGCGGTGGTGGTGGCTGGTGGTGGTGGCAGCTGGTGGCGGCTGGTGGCGGGCGGTGGTGGCGGCTGGTGGTGGTGGCAGCTGGTGGCGGCTGGTGGCGGTGATGGCGGCTGGTGGTGGTGGTGGTGGTGATGGCGGCTGGTGGCGGGCGGTGGCGGGCGGTGGCGGGCGGTGGCGGCTTGTGGCGGCTGGTGGTGGCGGCGGTGGTGGGTGGTGGCGGCGGCTGTGGTGGGTGGTGGCGGTGGTGTCGGCGGCGGCTGTGGTGGGTGGTGGTGGTGGCGGCGGCGGCTGTGGTGGGTGGTGGCGGCGGCGGCGGTGATGGGTGGTGGCTGCGGTGGTGGTGGGTGGTGGTGGCGGCGGCGGCTGGTGGTGGTGGGTGGTGGCGGCGGGTGGCGGTGGTGGGTGGCGGTGGCTGGTGGCGGGTGGCGGCTGGTGGTGGGTGGTGGCGGCGGGTGGTGGGTGGCGGTGGTGGGTGGCGGAGGCTGGTGGCGGGTGGCGGCTGGTGGTGGGTGGTGGCGGGTGGCGGCTGGTGGTGGGTGGTGGGTGGTGGCGGGTGGCGGCTGGTGGTGGGTGGCGGGTGGCGGCGGGTGGCGGCTGGTGGCGGCCAGCTGGGACACACCCTTCACCACTGAAGGTCTGAGCACAACTAACCATATGTCTCTCTCACCACCAGCCCAGTGTTGCCAGCTCGCGCTCTCAAAATGTTTCCTTCAAAGATTGTATATTATCTTTGAACAACAAGTTTAATTATCAAGGAAATAATGCATATATTATTGTCACATTAATACTGTGCAATATCTTATTACATTCCTGCTAAATAATTATAATTTGAAACAGGACAAAAAATCCAACATATATATAAAAACCAACATTAGAGATCACGAGGCCTAGGCCTAGGCCTATCTGTGACCACACATCCTGCTTTGCTGGCCTACTACCCTCTCACACCTCACACTCTTAACTCTCTCATAATCGCTCTCACTCTCAATCACTCTTACGCACTATTACTCACTCTTACTCTCAATCACTCTTACACACTATTACTCACTCTTACTCTCAATCACTCTTACGCACTATTACTCATTCTTACTCTCAGTCATCCTTACTCACTCTCATACTCACTCTTACTCTGTCACTCTTACTCTCTGTCACTCTTACTCTCTGTCACTTTTACTCTGTCACTCGTACTCTGTCACTCTTACTCTCTGTCACATTACTCTCTGTCACTCTTACTCTCTGTCACTCTTACTCTCTGTCACTCTTACTCACTCTCAGTCACCCTTGCCCATTCATACTCACTCTCTCACTCTTACTCTCATACTATTACTCTCAATTACTCTTACTCTCAATCACTCTTACTCCCAATCACTCCTACTCCCAATCACTCCTACTCTCAATCACTCCTACTCTCATTCTTACTCTTACTCTTACTCCCAATCACTCTTACTCTCAATCACTCTTATTCTCATTCTTACTCTTACTCTCACTCTTACTCCCAATCACTCTTACTCCCAATCACTCTTACTCTCAATCACTCTTACTCTCAATCACTCTTATTCTCAATCACTCTTACTCTCATTCTTACTCTTACTCACTCTTACTCTCAATCACTCTTATTCTCATTCGTACTCCTACTCCCAATCACTCTTACTCCCAATCACTCTTACTCTCAATCACTCTTACTCCCAATCACTCTTACTCTCAATCACTCTTACTCTCAATCACTCTTACTCTCAATCGCTCTTACTCTCAATCACTCTTACTCTCAATCACTCTTACTTTCACTAACTCTCAATCACTCTTACGCACTATTACTCACTCTTACTCTCAATCACTCTTACACACTATTACCCACTCTTACTCTCAATCACTCTTATGCACTATTACTCACTCTTACTCTCATTCATCCTTACTCACTCTTACTCTGTCACTCTTACTCTCTGTCACTCTTACTCTCTGTCACTCTTACTCTCTGTCACTCTTACTCTCTGTCACTCTTACTCTGTCACTCTTACTCTCTGTCACTCTTACTCTCTATCACTCTTACTCTCTATCACTCTTACTCTGTCATTCTTACTCTGTCACTCTTACTCACTCTCAGTCACCCTTACCCATTCATACTCACTCTCAGTCACCCTTACCCATTCATACTCACTCTCTCACTCTTACTCTCATACTCTTACTCTCAATTACTCTTACTCTCAATCACTCTTACTCCCAATCGCTCCTACTCCCAATCACTCCTACTCTCAATCACTCCTACTCTCATTCTTACTCTTACTCCCAATCACTCTTACTCTCAATCACTCTTATTCTCATTCTTACTCTTACTCTCACTCTTACTCCCAATCACTCTTACTCCCAATCACTCTTACTCTCAATCACTCTTACTCTCAATCACTCTTACTCTCAATCACTCTTACTCTCATTCTTACTCACTCTTACTCTCAATCACTCTTATTCTCATTCTTACTCCTACTCTCACTCTTACTCCTACTCCCAACCACTCTTACTCCCAATCACTCTTACTCTCAATCACTCTTACTCCTACTCCCAATCACTCTTACTCCCAATCACTCTTACTCTCAATCACTCTTACTCCCAATCACTCTTACTCTCAATCACTCTTACTCCTACTCCCAATCACTCTTACTCCCAATCACTCTTACTCTCAATCACTCTTACTCCCAATCACTCTTACTCTCAATCACTCTTACTCTCAATCACTCTTACTCTCAATCACTCTCAATCACTCTTACTCTCACTCTACCTCTCAATCACTCTTACTCTCATACTCACCCTTACTCTCAATCACTTTTACTCTCACTCTTACTCATTCTGTCACCCTTACTCTCACTCTTACTCACTTTGTCACTCTTACTCACTCTCAGTCACTATTACTTATACTCACTCTTACTCACACTTACACACTCTCTGGCACTCTCACTCACCTTCAGTCACTCTTACTCACTCTTACCCACTCTCGCTCACTCTTACTCACTCTAGTTAATAAGAACACGCCAATATAAGACAACAAAACGTTTTCAGATTCTTTCACACCACTTTCCAGCAACTTTTATAATTTATATAAATTATCTTAGGGAATAATACATAAATTATATATTTAAACATGATATTAGTGTTTAGTGGAATACATAAGGAGTCAAATTGTGTTAAAAAGAGCGATTTTTAGAAAATTTGGAAAACTACTTTTTTCTGATCATATTATAACAAAATGGATTTTGAACATTTCACTCAGCCAATATATATCATTCACAATTTATTAATGAATTTTACAAAAAAAACACCATAAATTTTATATTTAAACATGTAAAAACTATTTGTAATACATTAGGAACAAAAAAGTTGTAGAAAAACAATTTATTATAAAACCTTTGTGTTTGGATTTTTTGATTAAAAGTTTTTCAAAGGCTCTCCTGCACCATTCTCAATGCAAATCATTCCCACGCCTATGGGAAGAGATAGACAAACGTTTTCTAGATGATTTGTGTTTGCTGGGTTAACACCTGTTTGTGCTGCGGGATTTGGAATTGGCGGTAAGGTAAAGCCTCTCACAAAGTCAGTCAGTCAATCGGTGTGCAGTGTTATTGTCTTTTAATAGTTAGTCTTGGATATAAGTTAACAAACTGAAATGAATATCAAGGGAAATGTGCGGCTCATGTGGGAACTAGTTTTCTGACATCCAAGTGTGAAAAACACTCCGCTCTAAACCGAGACAACTCTCCCCCCCCCTTCTTTCACCCCCACCCCCTCCAACCAGAGCAACAACAGTACACACACTGCCTCCCAACCATATGGTCCACATATAACAGTCCCACTCTAATCCCCCCACACACCCTCGCCATCACCTCCCTCTCTCCCACTTCCCCCCCCTTCAGTACACACTCACACACCTATCTCTCCCCCCCCTCTCTCTCTCTCTCTCTCTCTCTCTCTCTCTCTCTCTCTCTCTCTCTCTCTCTCTCTCTCTCTCTCTCTCTCTCTCTCTCTCTCTCTCTCTCTCTCTCTCTCTCTCTCTCTCTCTCTCTCTCACTCGCTCTCTCTCTCTCTCTCTCTCTCTCTCTCTCTCTCTCTCTCTCTCTCTCTCTCTCTCTCTCTCTCTCTCTCTCTCTCTCTCTCTCTCTCTCTCTCTCTCTTTCGCTCTCTCTCTCTCTCTCTCTCTCTCTCTCTCTCTCTCTCTCTCTCTCTCTCTCTCTCTCTCTCTCTCTCTCTCTCTCTCTCTCTCTCTCTCTCTCTCTCTCTCTCTCTCTCTCTCTCTCTCTCTCTCTCTCTCACTCTCTCTCTCTCTCTCTCTCTCTCTCTCTCTCTCTCTCTCTCTCTCTCTCTCTCTCTCTCTCTCGCCCCCCACCCACAAGCCCTCCGTTCTCCCCTGCCCCCCACTCTTCCCCACCCCACCTAAGCCTTCCCCTCTCCACCACACACCAAAACCCTCCCCTCTTCCTCACCCACCTCAGCCTTCCCTTTCCCCAAATGCCCCCCAAGCCCTCCCCCCTTTACTGCCCCCCCCTTCTCCCCCATCCCCCCAAACCTCCTCCTCTCACCCCCTCAACCCTCCCCCTTTCACCCCCTCCAACCCTCCTCCTATCACCCAACCCTCCCCCTCTCACCCACTCTCCCTACCCTCCCCCTCCCCCTCACCTCCCAAGCCCTTCTTCTTCCACCAGTCTCCCCATACCAGATCCACCCAGCTCCCGCTCACCCAGACCCCACAGGTCCCCCCCCCCCAGAGGAGAAGCAGAAGAGAGTCAGTTTCAGGGCAATGTACTCGAACATACATGGGATCACAAGCAAGGCAAGTGATCTAAGGGAAAGAGTACAAGAAGTGAACCCAGATGTAATCGGACTCACTGAAACAAAAATATCTGGAATCATAACGAATGCCGTGTTTCCCCAGGAGTACACAGTAATAAGGAAAGAGAGGGAAGGTAGGGGATGTGGTGGGTATGTGGGCCTGCGGGCCACTCCAAGCAACAGCCTGGTGGACCAAACTCTCACAAGTCAAGCCTGGCCTCGGGCCGGGCTTGGGGAGTAGAAGAACTCCCAGAACCCCATCAACCAGGTATCAACCAGGGAGGAGGCGGAGTGGCCCTACTCATGAGAAAGGAATGGAATTTTAAGGAGATGGATATTCCGGGCTGTGAGGGTTTCAGAGACTACATAGCAGGCACCATGACAATGGGAGCACCAAGGATAGTAGTAGCAGTAATATATAACCCTCCACCAAATGACAGAAGACCCTGTCAAGAGTACGAAAACAACAACATGGCAGTTAACACTATAATTGAGGGGGCAGCCTCTGCTGCCTGTAGAAATAGATCCCACCTGCTCATCATGGAGGACTTCAATCACGGAAGGATTGATTGGGAGAACAAGGAACCGCATGGAGGCGAGGATATGTGGAGAGCCAAACTACTGGAGGTGGTGACTGGAAACGTCTTAACCCAGCATGTCAGAGAACCCACAAGGATGAGAGGAAAGGACGAACCAGCGAGACTCGACCTGGTCGTCACGCTGAACGACTCTGACATAAGAGAAATAGGTTTTGAGGCCCCAGTAGGAATGAGCGACCACAGTGTATTGGTGTTTGAGTACCTGATTGAAGAAGGGTTATTGAACTCGAGGAGGGATACCGAAACCAAAAGGTCAGCATACCGAAAGGGAAACTATGAGGAGATAAGAAAATTCCTAACAGATATAGCATGGGGAACAGAGCTCAGGGAAAAGACGGCCCAAGATATGATGGACTACATCACGCAAAAATGCAAGGACGCAGCAAACAAGTTTGTCCCAGTCCAAAAGGAAAACAGTGAAATGAAGATGAGAAACCCATGGTTTTAATCAGAGATGTAGGCTAGCTAAGCAGCAAAGTAAAAGGGCATGGAGAAACTATAGGCATAACAGGACACTGGAGAGCAGAGAAAGATACCAGAATGCCAGGAATGAATATGTCAGGATGAGAAGAGAGGCAGAAAGACAATACGAAAATGACATCGCAAGCAAGGCAAAGACTGAGCCTAAATTGCTGCACAGCCACATCAGGAGAAAAACAACAGTAAAGGAACAGGTTATGAAATTAAGGATAGGGGCAGAAAAATTCACTACAAACGACAAGGAAGTGTGTGAGGAACTGAATTAGAAGTTCCAAGAGGTCTTCACCTTAGAGCAAGGAGAAATCCCAGAGATAAGAGAGGGAATAGCTAACCAGGAACCACTGGAAGAGTTTGAGATTACCAGCGGGGAAGTAAGGAAGTGTTTACTAGAGTTGGATGTGACAAAGGCTATAGACCCAGATGAAATCTTCCCTTGGATACTAAAGGAAGGAGCAGAAGAACTGTGCCTCTCACTTTCCATAGTGTATAACAAATCACTGGCATCAGGGGAACTGCCAGAAATTTGGAAAGCAGCTAACATAGTCCCGATATACAAGAAAGGGTATAGAAAGGAGGCACTGAATTACAGGCCAGTGTCCCTAACCTGAATACCATGCAAGCTGATGGAGAAGATTGTGCGAAGAAAGCTAGTGGAGCACCTGAAGCGAAAGAACTTTGTAACACAGCATCAACATGGATTCAGGGATGACAGGTCCTGCCTCACAGGGTTACTTGAATTCTACGACCAGGCAACAACAATAAGGCAAGAAAGAGAAGGGTGGGGAGACTGCATATTTTTGGATTGTCAGAAAGCCTTTGATACAGTGCCACACAAGAGGCTAGTGAAAAAGCTGGAGATGCAGGCTGGAGTGAAAGGGAAGGTACTCTGTTGGATACAGGAGTACCTAAGCAACAGGAGACAACGAGTCAGTGTGAGGGGTGAGGTCTCAGATTGGCGAGACGTTATGAGTGGAGTCCTGCAGGGGTCAGTCCTTGGACCTATACTGTTTCTGATATATGTAAATGATCTCCCAGAGAGTATAGAATCGTTTCTCTCAATGTTTGCCGATGATGCAAAAATTATGAGGAGGATTGAAACTGAGGACGATATTAGGAGGCTACAAGATGACCTAGACAGACTGAGTGAATGGTCCAACAAATGGCTGTTGAAGTTCAACCCGAGTAAATGCAAAGTAATGAAACTAGGCAGTGGAAATAGGAGGCCAGACACAGGATACAGAATAGGAGGTGAAGTACTTAATGGAACGAACAGAGAGAAAGATCTAGGAGTTGATATCACACCAAACCTGTCTCCTGAAGCCCACATAAAAAGAATAACATCTGCGGCATATGCGAGGCTGGCTAACATCAGAACAGCGCTCAGGAACCTGTGTAAGGAATCATTCAGAATCTTGTACACCACATGTGTCAGAACAATCCTGGAGTATGCGGCTCCAGCATGGAGCCCGTACCTTGTCAAGCACAAGACGAAGCTGGAAAAAATCCAAAGGTATGCCACTAGACTAGTCCCAGAACTAAGAGGCGTGAGTTACGAGGAAAGGCTGCTGGAAATGCACCTTACGACACTGGAAGACAGAAGAGTAAGGGGAGACATGATCACAACCTACAAAATCCTCAGAGGAATCGACCGGATAAACAAGGATGAACTATTTAACACTGGTGGGATGCGAACAAGGGGACACAAGTGGAAACTGAGTACCCATATGAGCCACAGAGACGTTAGAAGGAACTTTTTCAGTGTCAGAGTAGTTAACGGATGGAATGCATTAGGCAGTGATGTGGTGGAGGCTGACTCCATACACAGTATTAAATGTAGATATGATAGAGCCCTGTAGGCTCAGGAATCTGTACACCAGTTGATTGACAGTTGAGAGGCGGGACCAAAGAGCCAAAGCTCAACCCCCGCAAGCACAAATAGGTGAGTACACACACAAACACACACACACACACACACACACACACACACACACACACACACACACACACACACACACACACACACACAGAAACCTAAGTAAGGAGGCATTTAGGGCGCTTTACACTGCCTACGTGAGGCCAGTCTTAGAGTATGCTGCCTCATCATGGGGTCCCCATCTGAAGAAGCATATAATGAAACTGGAAAAGGTTCAGAGGTTTGCAACGAGACTCGTCCCAGAGCTACGAGGGATGGGGTATGAGGAGCGCCTGAGGGAACTGTGCCTTACGACACTAGAAAGAAGAAGGGAGAAGGGGGACATGATACGAACATATAAGGTACTCAGAAGGATTGACAGAGTGGACATAGACTAAATGTTCACACGGAATAGTAACAGAACGAGGGGACATGGATGGAAGCTTGAAACTCAGGTGAGTCACAGAGATATTAGGAAGTTATCTTTTAGCATGAGAGTAGTGGGAAAATGGAATGCACTTCAGGAACAGGTTGTGGAAGCAAATGCTATTCATAATTTTAAAACCAGGTATGATAGGGAAATGGGACAGGAGTCATTGCTGTAAACAACCGATGCTCGAAAGGCGGTATCCAAGAGTCAATGCTCGATCTTGCAGACACAACTAGGTGAGTACAACTAGGTGAGTACACACGCACACACACACACAGGGAGTATCTAAGCAATAGGAAGCAGAGAGTTACGGTGAGGGGTGAGACCTCCGATTGGCGTGAAGTCACCAGTGGAGTCCCACAGGGCTCTGTACTCGGTCCTATCTTGTTTCTGATATATGTAAATGATCTCCCAGAGGTTATCGATTCATGTCTCACAATGTTTGCAGACGATGCTAAAATTATGAGAAGAATTAAAACAGAAGAGGACTGTTTGAGGCTTCAAGAAGACCTAGACAAGCTGAAGGAATGGTCGAACAAATGGTTGTTAGAGTTTAACCCAACCAAATGTAATGTAATGAAGATAGGTGTAGGGAGCAGGAGGCCAGATACAAGGTATCATCTGGGAGAGGAAATTCTTCAGGAGTCAGAGAAGGAAAAAGACTTGGGGGTTGATATCACGCCAGACCTGTCTCCTGCAGCACATATCAAGCAGATAACATCAGCGGCATATGCCAGGCTGGCCAACATACGAACGGCATTCAGAAACTTGTGTAAAGAATCATTCAGAACTTTGTATACCACATATGTCAGGCCAATCCTGGAGTATGCAGCCCCAACATGGAGTCCATATCTAGTCAAGGATAAGACTAAATTTGGTAACTAGCAGCAGTGAGGGCGAACTAAACACACACAGCAGTAACAGCTGCGACAGCAGTGGCAGAAGTGGCAGCAGCAGCAGTAGCGCTCATGGGGATATTGGTGGACCTTCACCCATGCACTCAATTCCTCACTCCTCTCCTTCCTGCCACCATCCACTATCTCCAGTGGAACTAGGATTGGGAGCAGCAGCAGGACTGTTTTAGCGGTCCTACCTTGGGTGTGAACAACAGCGCAAATAGAGAATGTCGGTTAGGTAGATGACAGCTCAGACGACCTTGTCTCGTTATCGTCTGACAATTCCGACTGGTTAGCAATGTTAGGTGTAACAGCTGACGGTGTCCCCCCCCCCTCCCCACCGCCCTTTCATGGCGCGGAGGGGGGGGGGGGGGGTTGGAGGAGAGCTCTCACCACAACCCTCTCCCCATGCCCTTCCCCCCTCACCTCCACCTCCGATCACTCTCTCTTCCCCACTTGTGTTAGAAATTCAGCCACAACTACTAGATCGTATTGATAATTATAATGGTGGTTATGTTCGGCTTTCATTCTCCATACCAGACCATGTTAACACCTCCCCTGGGTTGTATCTGAGAACTTACAGAGTTTCTTTTCATTAATGAGATTCGCTCTCTCTTCTCTCCTCATCATCCCTCCCGCCCTCCTAATTTACCCGGACATTACACTAATTGTGCGCATTTTAAATGTACAACACGACGATGAAGAGGAGGAGGATTTACTTGATACTATAAATAATGATGGTTTTCCCATATGAGGTAAGGGGAGAACCGTAACTCACGATGAGGTAGAAACACTTATTAATTTTTAAGCTGATGAATTGACAGAAAAAATATCCTCTCTGCTTGGAAGAGAAAGAGAGGGTCCAATGTCTTGGTTGAGCTGATCACTGGTTTTTATATCACCTGTGCTTAGATTGAACACCCAATAAGATTAGGATCGCATGTAAAGTATCCTAAAGGCTTGCGGGGGGAGAGATTAGTTTTCAATCCAGAGAGTGAGGCCAATATTTGCCTTATGCAGTGTGTTGGAGCTTATAAATGTTTAGCCAAGGAGATGCAACTGGATAATATTCGCGCTAGATCTGTGAATGCTAGTTGGTGTCTCAGTCACATTAATTGGCTAGCAGATGTTAATTCTGGAATTATCTACGAGGAAATCACCAAGGTTGAAAAAATAAATCAGGTTAGTGTCTTCATCTATTCACTAGAACGGGATGAAAATGCTAAGCGTCAGCGTCACTATATCACTCTAGCTAGAAAGAAAGAGGAGGGCATAAAGACATTATTTAATTGTTGATGTTGGATGCTCAACACTTAGTATTAATTAAAGATTTTAACCGTTATGTACGCAATATTAACTCGCACCCTGAAAAGGTCCCATCTCACCATAGCTTTTGTCATTGTTGTTTAATATCACTCCCACCAGATCATATGCAAGCTCATGAAAGTAAATGTAGAGTGCATCAGACTCTCAAATATTATGCAGCAGAGAGGAAGAATACTTTCCGGAGCTATGAACATGGATATGGTCCTAGTTACATTTGCTTTCATGACTTCGAGTGTATGTTTGACCGCTCGAACCCTTAAGGCATGATAGAATCACGTCACAATGCAGTAGCGTACTCTGCAGTGTTCAGGCATCAATGGTGTGGTGGAAGCCATCAATTTTGTGGTAGGAGGCATCATTCTTGTGGTGGGAGGCATCATTTTTGTGGTGGTAGGCATCAATGTTGTGATGAAAGACATTATTATTGAGGTGAAAGGCATCAAAGCTGTGGTCGGAGGCATCATTGCTGTGGTGGGAGGCATCATTGTTGTGGAGGGAAAGGGGTCATTGTTGTGATGGAAGACATCATTGGTGTGGTGGGAGGCATCATTGTTGTGGTGGGAGGTATCAATGTTGTTGTGGGAGGCAAAAAAGTTGTGATGAGAGGCATCAATGTTGTGGTTGGAGGCATCATTGTTTTGGACAGAGGCATCTTTGTTGTGGTGGGAGGCATCAGGGATGTGTTGTGCGCCATCAATGATGTGATGGGATGCATCATTGTTGTGGTGGGAACCATCATTGTTGTGATGGAAGCCATTAATGGTTTGGTGGGAGGCATCATTGTTGTGACCGGAGGCCTCATTGTTGTAGTGGGTGGCATGATTGTTGAGGTTGAGGGCATCATTGTTGTAGTGGTAGAGATCAATGTTGTGGCTTGAGGCATCACTGTAGTTGTGGCAGCTTTGAATGTTGTGGTGTGAGGCATCAATGTTTTGAGGGGAGACATAATTTTTGTGGTGGAAGGAATCAATTTTGTAGTGGGTGGCATCATTAATGTAGTGGGAGGCATCAGTGTTGTGGTGGGAGGCATAAATGTTGTAGTTAGTGGCATCAATGTTGTGGTGGGAGCCATCAATTTTGTGGTAGGAGGCACCATTCTTGTGTTGGGAGGCATCATTGTTGTGGTGGGAGATATCAAAGTTGAGGTACGAGTCATCATTGTTGTGGAGGGAGGCATCATTTTTGTGGTGGGAGGTTTCAATCTTGTGGTGGTAGTATTCAATGTTTTAGTCGGAGGTATCATTATTGTGTTCTGAGGCATCATGGTTGTGAAGTCAGGCATCAGTGTTGTGGTGGGAACCATCAATGTTGTAGTGCGACATATCATTGTTGTGGTCAGAGGCCTCATTGTTCTGGTGGAGGCTTCATTGTTGAGATCTGAGGCATCATTGTTGTAGTGGAAGGCATCAAAGTTGTGCTGGGAGCCATCAATGTTGTAATGCGAGCCATCAGAGTTGTGGTGGGATGCATCAATGTTGTGGTGGGAACCTTTAGTGTTGGGGTGGGGGCCGCAATGTTTTGTTGGGAGGCATGAACATTCTGGTGAGACCCATCACTGTGGTGGTAGCCATAATTTTTTATGTAGGAGGCATCATTGTTTTGGTCAGCGGCAACATTGTTGTGGTTGGAGGCATCAGGGATGTTTTGTGAGCCATCAATGTTGTGATGGGATGCGTCAATGTTGTGGTGGGTGGCATCATTGTTGTGGTGGGAGCCATCATTGTTGTGATGTAAGCAATCAATGTTTTGGTTGGAGGCATCATTGTTGTGATTGGTGGCATCAATGTTGTGGTGGAAGGCATAAATTTTCTGAGGGGAAACATCATTTATGTGGTGGGAGGGATCAATGTTGAGGTGGGAGGCATCAATGTTGTAGTGGGTGTTATCAATGAAGTGGAGGGTGGCCTCAATTTTGTGTGGGAGGTATCACTGTTGTGGTGGGAGGTATCAAGTTTGTGGTCAGAGACATTATTGTTGTATTGGGTGGCATCATTCTTGTGGTGGGAGAAATCAATGTTATGTGGGTGGCGTCAATGTTGTTATGAGAGGCATCAATATTGTGGTGTGAGGTATCAATAATGTGGTGGGTGGCCTCATTGTTGTGGTCGGAGGCATCATTGTCGTATTGGCAGGCATCAATGTTGATGTCTAAAGGCATCATTGATGTGCTGGGAGCCGTCATTCTTGTGGTGCGAGGCATCAGTGTTGAGGAGGGAGGCATCAATGTTGTGGTGGTTGTCATCATTGTTGTGGTGGGAGGCGTCAATGTTGTAATTATTGGCATCAATGTTGTGCAGCGTGGCATAAATTTTGTGGTGGGAGACAACAATGTTGTGGTCAGAAGCATTACTGTTGTGGTTAGAGGAATCAGTGTTGTCGTGGGTGCCATCAATGTTGTGGTGGGTTGCATTAATGTTGTTGTGAGAGGCATCGATGTTGTAGTGGGAGGCATCAAAGTTGTGATGTGATGGCATCAATGTTGAGGAGGGAACAATCAATGTTTTGGTGGGGGCCATCAATGTTGTTGTGGGAGCCATCATTGTTGTGGCGGGGGCATCATTGTTGTGATCAGAGGCATCATTGTTGTGGTAGGAGGCATCAATATTGCGGTGGGCACAATCACTTTTGTGGTAAGAGGCATCATTCTTTTGGTGGGAGACATCATTTTTGTGGTGGTAGGCATCAAAGTTGTGATGAGAGACAGTAGTTTTGAGGTGGAAGGCATCAAAGTTGTGGTCGGAGGCATCATTGCTGTGGTGAGAGGTATCATTGTTGTGGTGGAAGGTGGGGTCATTGTTGTGATGGAAGGCATCATTGTTGTGGTGGGAGGCATCATTGTTGTTGTGGGAGGCAAAAATGTTGTGGGGGGTGGCATCAATGTTGTGGCTTGAGGCATCATTGTTGTGGTGGCAGCTATAATGTTGTGGTGGGAGGCATCAATGTTATGATGGGAGCTTTCAACGTTTTGGTCAGAGGCATCAATGTTGTGGTGTGAGGTATCAATGTTTTGAGGGAAGACATCATTTTTGTGGTGGAAGGCATCAACTTTGTAGTGGGTGGCATGATTAGTGTGGTGGGAGGCATCAGTGTTGTGGTGGGAGGCATTAATGTTGTAGTTAGTGGCATCAATGTTGTGCAGGGTGGAATAAATTTTGATGTAGAAGACAACAATGTTGTGGCGGGAGGCATTAATGATGTGGTTAGAGACGTTATTGTTGTGGATAGGTGGCTTAAATGTTGTGGTGGTAGGCATGAATTTTGTGGTCAGAAGCATTACTGTTGTGGTTAGAGCCATCAATGTTGTCGTGGCACCATCAATATTGCGATGGTGTCCCATCTCTTGTAAAGGTATTCCATATTCCGACTTTTACCCGGTTATCCATTTCTCTATCCTTACCCGTTGGCAGGCTTCTTGGACGTCTGTTACTGGTAACAAACTACTTACTCTTAAATGTTGTGTTTCCTCGTGGCCGTCCTCCTACCACCGTAACCAGCGTTGGGAAACGGCTCGGGCGAGGTTGTGTATTGGCCATACTCACTTAACCCATGGTCACTTGATGGAGCGCCGCCCCGCCCTGCTCCTTATTGTCCTAACTCCATTGTCCCTCTTACGTTCGTGCATGTCCTTCTTGAATTTCCTGACTTCCAGGACGAGCGTGTGTCTTGCTTTCCGACCACCCCTCGGGGTCACCTGTCTCTCAATAGAACTCTTCGTGACTCGGATACATTTGATATCGTTCGCCTTATGCATTTTTGTTCTCGTATTGGCATCCTTGGTGATATTTAGCACCCTCTGATTATTCCGCACATTTGATGGTGCTACATAGCCTTCCCGGTTTGGTGCCTTCTTTTGATAATTACTTACTTACTAGCATACAAGACACAATGAGGTCAATGACATCATCAAGAGAAGCCTCGTTTCAGCTCGGTGCCCAGCGGAGAGAGAACCTCGCATCTTAGGGGACCAACACCCGAATGACTTCGGGTGTTGGTCCTCTTGATCAGCACTTCGGTGCTGATCAAGCAGGTAGGGCGGCCAACCACAGGGAAACAGCAAAATCACTCAAATACAGGCGACTGGAAGGTCAATACACCTTCATTCCCATTGCGTCTGAGACACATGGCCCATTGGGTAAGAGTGCCTTAGGATTTCTCAAGGAATTGGTCTCCAAGCTCATTGACGTCAACAGAAACCAAAGGGCTTCCAGTTTTTTGTTTCAGCGCCTCAGTGTGGCGATCCAGAGGGGAAATGCCTGCTGCATCCTCGGTTCCTGTAGGGAAGCGGAGGAGCTTCAAGATATCCATAACCTTTAGGCACTTTTTGCATTGATTAATGTACATCTTGTAAACTTTAAACACATAATAAAGCACAAAAAAACACACAAAAGGATGGAGGTGGTAGGAAAAAAGCACACAGAAAATGTGTTGGAGTGGACCTAAACATTCCCTCCAATGCGTTGTATGTGGTTTTCTCCAAGGCTAAGGGCCCCACTTCTTCCAGCCAGAGGTGGTGCTTCCTACCATATATATATATATATATATATATATATATATATATATATATGGTATATATAGTATATATATATACTATATATATATATATATATATATGGTATATATAGTATATATATATACTATATATATATATATATATGGTAGGATATATATATATATATATATATATATATATATATAAATATATATATATATATATATATATATATATATATATATATATATATATATATATATATATATATATATATATATATATATATATATATATATGTCGTACCTAGTAGCCAGAACACACTTCTCAGCCTACTATGCAAGGCCCGATTTGCATAATAAGCCAAGTTTTCATGAACTAATGCTTTCTCGACTACCTAACCTACCTAACCTAACCTAACCTAACATTTTCGGCTACCTAACCTAACCTAACCTATAAAGATAGGTTAGGTTAGGTTAGGTAGGGTTGGTTAGGTTCGGTCATATATCTACGTTAATTTTAACTCCAATAAAAAAAATTGACCTCATACATAATGAAATGGGTAGCTTTATCATTTCATAAGAAAAAAATTAGAGAAAATATATTAATTCAGGAAAACTTGGCTTATTAGGCAAATTGGGCCTTGCATAGTAGGCTGAGAAGTGCGTTCTGGCTATTAGGTACGACATATATATATATATATATATATATATATATATATATATATATATATATATATATATATATATATATATATATATATATATATATGTCGTACCTAATAGCCAGAACGCACTTCTCAGCCTACTATTCAAGGCCCGATTTGCCTAATAAGCCAAGTTTTCATGAATTAATGTTTTTTCGTCTACCTAACCTACCTAACCTAACCTAACCTAGCTTTTTTTGGCTACCTAACCTAACCTTACCTATAAATATAGGTTAGGTTAGGTTAGGTAGGGTTGGTTAGGTTCGGTCATATATCTACGTTAATTTTAACTCCAATAAAAAAAAATTGACCTCATACATAGAGAAAAGGGTTTCTTTATCATTTCATAAGAAAAAAATTATAGTAAATATATTAATTCAGGAAAACTTGGCTTATTAGGCAAATCGGGCCTTGAATAGTAGGCTGAGAAGTGAGTTCTGGCTACTAGGTACGACATATATATACATACATACATACATACATACATACATACATACATACATATATATATATATATATATATATATATATATATATATATATATATATATATATATATATATATATTTATATATATATATATATATATATATATATATATATGTCGTACCTAGTAGCCAGAACTCACTTTTTGGCCTACTATTCAAGGCCCGATTTGCCTTATAAGCCAAGTTTTCCTGAATTAATATATTTTTTCTAATTTTTTTCTTATGAAATGATAAAGCTACCCATTTCATTATGTATGAGGTCAATTTTTTTTTATTGGAGTTAAAATTAACGTAGATATATGACCGAACCTAACCAACCCTACCTAACCTAACCTAACCTATATTTATAGGTAAGGTTAGGTTAGGTAGCCAAAAAAAGCTAGGTTAGGTTAGGTTAGGTAGGTTAGGTAGACGAAAAAACATTAATTCATGAAAACTTGGCTTATTAGGCAAATCGGGCCTTGAATAGTAGGCTGAGAAGTGCGTTCTGGCTATTAGGTACGACATATATATATATATATATATATATATATATATATATATATATATATATATATATTTATATATGTCGTACCTAGTAGCCAGAACGCACTTCTCAGCCTAATATGCAAGGCTCGATTTGCCTATTAAGCCAAGTTTTCATGAATTATTTATTTTTCGACTACCTAACCTACCTAACCTAACCTAACCTAACATTTTCAGCTACCTAACCTAACCTAACCTATAAAGATAGGTTAGGTTAGGTTAGGTAGGGTTGGTTAGGTTCGGTGATATATCTATGTTAATTTTAACTCCAATAAAAAAAATTGACCTCATACATAATGAAATGAGTAGCTTTATCATTTCATAAGAAAAAAAATAGAGAAAATATATTAATTCATGAAAACTTGGCTTATTAGGCAAATCGGGCCTTGCATAGTACGCCGAGAAGTGCGTTCTGGCTACTAGGTACGACATATATATATATATATATATATATTTATATATATATATATATATATATATATATATATATATATATATATATATATATATTTATATATATATATATATATATATATATATATATATATATATATATATATATATATATATATATATATATATATATATATATCGTACCTAGTAGCTAGAACGCACTTCTCAGCCTACTATGCAAGGTCCGATTTGCCTAATAAGCCAATTTATACTGAATTAATATATTTTCTCTATTTTGTTTCTTATGACATGACAGAGCTACCCATTTCATTATGTATGAGGTCAATTTTTTTTTATTGGAGTTAAAATTAACGTAGATATATGACCGAACCTAACCAACCCTACCTAACCTAACCTAACCTATCTTTATAGGTTAGGTTAGGTTAGGTAGCCAAAAAAGTTAGGTTATGTTAGGTTAGGTAGGTTAGGTAGTCGATAAACAATTAATTCATGAAAACTTGGCTTATTAGGCAAATTGGGCCTGCATAGTAGGCTGAGAAGTGAGTGAGTTCTTGCTACTAGGTACGACATATATATATATATATATATATATATATATATATATATATATATATATATATATATATATATATATATATATATATATATATATATATTTATGTATGTCGTACCTAGTAGCCAGAACGCACTTCTCAGCCTACTATGCAAGGCCCGATTTGCCTAATAAGCCGAGTTTTCATGAATTAATTGCTTTTCGACATCCTAACCTACCTAACCTAACCTAACCTAACTTTTTCGGCTACCTAACCTAACCTAACCTATAAAGATATGTTAGGTTAGGTTAGGTAGGGTTGGTTAGGTTCGGTCCTATATCTACGTTAATTTTAACTCCAATAAAAATAAATTGACCTCATACATAATGGAATGGGTTAGCTTTATCATTTCATAAGAAAAAAATTAGAGAAAATATATTAATTCAGGAAAACTCGGCTTATTAGGCAAATTGGGCCTTGCATAGTAGGCTGAGAAGTGCGTTCTGGCTATTAGGTACGACATGTATATATATATGTCGTACCTAGTAGCCAGAACGCACTTCTCGGCCTACTATGCAAGGCCCGATTTGACTAATAAGTCAAGTTTTCATGAATTATTATATTTTCTCAAATTTTTTTCTTATGAAATGATAAAGCTACCCATTTCATTATGTATGAGGTCAATTTTTTTTTATTGGAGTTAAAATTAACGTAGATATATGACCAAACCTAACCAACCCTACCTAACCTAACCTATCTTTAGAGGTTAGGTTAGGTGAGGTAGCAGAAAAAGTTAGGTTAGGTTAGGTTAGGTAGGTTAGGTGGTCGAAAAACAATTAATTGACGAAAACTTGGCTTCTTAGGCAAATCGGGGCTTGCATAGTAGGCTGAGAAGTGCGTTCTGGCTATTAGGTACGACATATATATATATATATATATACTTGGCTTATTAGGCAAATCGGGCCTTGCATAGTAGGCAGAGAATTTCGTTCTGGCTACTAGGTACGACATATATATATATATATATATATATATATATATATATATATATATATATATATATATATGTCGTACCTAATAGCCAGAACGCACTTCTCAGCCTACTATTCAAGGCCCGATTTGCCTAATAAGCCAAGTTTTCATGAATTAATGTTTTTTCGTCTACCTAACCTACCTAACCTAACCTAACCTAGCTTTTTTTGGCTACCTAACCTAACCTTACCTATAAATATAGGTTAGGTTAGGTTAGGTAGGGTTGGTTAGGTTCGGTCATATATCTACGTTAATTTTAACTCCAATAAAAAAAAATTGACCTCATACATAGAGAAAAGGGTTGCTTTATCATTTCATAAGAAAAAAATTATAGTAAATATATTAATTCAGGAAAACTTGGCTTATTAGGCAAATCGGGCCTTGAATAGTAGGCTGAGAAGTGAGTTCTGGCTACTAGGTACGACATATATATATATATATATATATATATATATATATATATATATATATATATATATATATATATATATATATATATATATATATATATATATATATATATGTCATACCTAATAGCCAGAACGCACTTCTCCGCCTACTATGCAAGGCCCGATTTGCCTAATAAGCCAAGTTTTCATGAATTAATATATTTTCTCTAATTTTTTGCTTCTGAAATGATAAAGCTACCCATTTCATTATGTATGAGGTCAATTTTTTTTATTGGAGTTAAAATTGATGTAAATATATGACCGAACCTAACCAACCCTACCTAACCTAACCTAACCTAACCTATCTTTATAGGTTAGGGTTAGGTTAGGTAGCCGAAAAAGTTAGGTTAGGTTAGGTTAGGTAGGTTAGGTAGTCGAAAAATAATTAATTCATGAAAACATGGCTTATTTGGCTAATTGGGCCTTGCATAGTAGGCTGAGAAGTGCGTTCTGGCTACTAGGTATATATATATATATATATATATATATATATATATATATATATATATATATATATGTATATATATATATATATATATATATATATATATATATATATATATATATATATATATATATATATGTCGTACCTAGTAGCCAGAATGCACTTCTCAGCCTACTATGCAAGGCCCGATTTGCCTAATAAGCCAAGTTTTCATGAATTAATTTTTTTTCGACTACCTAACCTACCTAACCTAACCTAACCTAACTTTTTTGGCTACCTAACCTAACCTAACCTATAAAGATAGGTTAGGTTAGGTTAGGTAGGGTTGGTTAGGTTCGGTCATATATCTACATTAATTTTAACTCCAATAAAATAAAACTGACCTCATACATAATGAAATGGGTAGCTTTATCATTTCATAAGGAAAACATAAGGGAAAATATATTAATTCATGAAAACTTGGCTTATTAGGCAAAACGGGCCTTGCATAGTAGGCTGAGAATTGCGTTCTGGCTACTAGGTACGACATATATATATATATATATATATATATATATATATATATATATATATATATATATATATCCTACTATGCAAGGCTCGATTTGCCTAATAAGCCAAATTTTCATGAATTTAAGTATTTTTACTTAAATTCAGTAATTTACTTAAGTTAAGTAAAATTTACTTAAATATATATATATATGTATATATATATATATATATCTATATATATACATATATATATATATCTATATATATATATATATATATATATATATATATATATATATATATATATATATATATATATATATATATATATATATATATATATATATATATATAGTACCTAGTAGCCAGAACGCACTTCTCAGCCTACTATGCAAGGCCCGATTTGCCTAATAAGCCAAGTTTTCATGAATTAATGCTTTTTCGACTACCTAACCTACCTAACCTAACCTAACCTAACTTTTCCGGCTACCTAACCTAACCTAACCTATAAAGATAGGTTAGGTTAGGTTAGGTAGGGTTGGTTAGGTTCGGTCATATATCTATGTTAATTTTAACTCCAATAAAAAACAATTGACCTCATACATAATGAAATGGGTAGCTTTATCATTTCATAAGAAAAAAATTAGAAAAATTATATTAATTCAGGAAAACTTGGCTTATTAGGCAAATCGGGCCTTGAATAGTAGGCCAAAAAGTGAGTTCTGGCTACTAGGTACGACATATATATATATATATATATATATATATATTTATATATATGTCGTACCTAATAGCCAGAACGCACTTCTCAGCCTACTATTCAAGGCCCGATTTGCCTAATAAGCCAAGTTTTCATGAATTAATGTTTTTTCGTCTACCTAACATACCTAACCTAACCTAACCTAGCTTTTTTTGGCTACCTAACCTAACCTTACCTATAAATATAGGTTAGGTTAGGTTAGGTAGGGTTGGTTAGGTTCGGTCATATATCTACGTTAATTTTAACTCCAATAAAAAAAAATTGACCTCATACATAGAGAAAAGGGTTGCTTTATCATTTCATAAGAAAAAAATTATAGTAAATATATTAATTCAGGAAAACTTGGCTTGTTAGGCAAATCGGGCCTTGAATAGTAGGCTGAGAAGTGAGTTCTGGCTACTAGGTACGACATATATATATATATATATATATATATATATATATATATATATATATATATATATATATATATATGTCGTACCTAGTAGCCAGAACTCACTTCTCAGCCTACTATGCAAGGCCCGATTTGCCTAATAAGCCAAGTTTTCATGAAATAATATATTTTCTCTAATTTTTTTCTTATGAAATGATAAAGCAACCCATTTCATTATGTAAGAGGTGAATTTTTTTTTATTGGAGTTAAAATTAACGTAGATATATGACCGAACCTAACCAACCCTACCTAACCTAACCTAACCTATCTTTATGGGTTAGGTTAGGTTAGGTAGCCGAAAAAGTTAGGTTAGGTTAGGTTAGGTAGGTTAGGTAGTCGAAAAGCAATTAATTCATGAAAACTTGGCTTATTAGGCAAATCGGGCCTTGCATAGTAGGCTCAGAAGTGAGTTCTGGCTACTAGGTACGACATATATATATATATATATATATATATATATGTCGTACCTAGTAGCCAGAACTCACTTCTCAGCCTACTATTCAAGGCACGATTTGCCTAATAAGCCAAGTTTTCCAGAATTAATATATTTACTATAATTTTTTTCTTATGAAATGATAAAGCAACCCTTTTCTCTATGTATGAGGTCAATTTTTTTTTATTGGAGTTAAAATTAACGTAGATATATGACCGAACCTAACCAACCCTACCTAACCTAACCTAACCTAAATTTATAGGTAAGGTTAGGTTAGGTAGCCAAAAAAAGCTAGGTTAGGTTAGGTTAGGTAGGTTAGGTAGACGAAAAAACATTAATTCATGAAAACTTGGCTTATTAGGCAAATCGGGCCTTGAATAGTAGGCTGAGAAGTGCGTTCTGGCTATTAGGTACGACATATATATATATATATATATATATATATATATATATGTCGTACCTAGTAGCAAGAACGCACTTCTTAGCCTACTATACAAGGCGCGATTTGCCTAATAAGCCAAGTTTTCATGAATTAATTGTTTTTCGACAACCTAACCTAATTTTTTCGGCTACCTAAACTAACCTAACCTATAAAGATAGGTTAGGTTAGGTTAGGTAGGGTTGGTTAGGTTCGGTCATATATCTACGTTAATTTTAACTCAAACAAAAAAAATTGACCTCACACATAATGAAATGGGTAGCTTTATCATTTCACAAGAAGAAAATTAGTGAAAATATATTAATTCATGAAAACTTGGCTTATTATGCAAATCGGGCCTTGCATAGTAGGCTGAGAAGTGTGTTCTGGCTACTAGGTATGACATATATATATATATATATATATATATATGTCGTACCTAGTAGCCAGAACTCACTTCTCAGCCTACTATTCAAGGCCCGATTTGCCTAATAAGCCAAGTTTTCATGAATTAATGTTTTTTCGTCTACCTAACCTACCTAACCTAACCTAACCTAGCTTTTTTTGGCTACCTAACCTAACCTTACCTATAAATATAGGTTAGGTTAGGTTAGGTAGGGTTGGTTAGGTTCGGTCATATATCTACGTTAATTTTAACTCCAATAAAAAAAAATTGACCTCATACATAGAGAAAAGGGTTGCTTTATCATTTCATAAGAAAAAAATTATAGTAAATATATTAATTCAGGAAAACTTGGCTTATTAGGCAAATCGGGCCTTGAATAGTAGGCTGAGAAGTGAGTTCTGGCTACTAGGTACGACATATATATATATATATATATATATATATATATATATATATATATCCTACTATGCAAGGCTCGATTTGCCTAATAAGCCAAATTTTCATGAATTTAAGTATTTTTATTTTTTTTCTTATGAAATAATAAAGCTATTCATATCGTTACGTATGACTTAATATATTTAAATTTGAGTTACAACTCCAATAAAAAAAAAATTGACCTCATACATAATGAAATGGGTAGCTTTATCCTTTCATAAGAAAAAAATTAGAGAAAATATATTAATTCAGGAAAACTTGGCTTATTAGGAAAATCGGGCCTTGCATAGTAGGCTGAGGCTACTAGGTACGACATATATATATATATATATATATATGTCGTACCTAGTAGCCAGAACTCACTTCTCAGCCTACTATTCAAGGCCCGATTTGCCTAATAAGCCAAGTTTTCCTGAATTAATATATTTACTATAATTTTTTTCTTATGAAATGATAAAGCAACCCTTTTCTCTATGTATGAGGTCAATTTTTTTTTATTGGAGTTAAAATTAACGTAGATATATGACCGAACCTAACCAACCCTACCTAACCTAACCTAACCTATATTTATAGGTAAGATTAGGTTAGGTAGCCAAAAAAAGCTAGGTTAGGTTAGGTTAGGTAGGTTAGGTAGACGAAAAAACATTAATTCATGAAAACTTGGCTTATTAGGCAAATCGGGCCTTGAATAGTAGGCTGAGAAGTGCGTTCTGGCTATTAGGTACGACATATACATATATATATATATATATATATATATATATGTCGTACCTAGTAGCCAGAACTCACTTCTCAGCCTACTATTCAAGGCCCGATTTGCCTAATAAGCCAAGTTTTCCTGAATTAATATATTTACTATATTTTTTTTCTTATGAAATGATAAAGCAACCCTTTTCTCTATGTATGAGGTCAATTTTATGTTATTGGAGTTAAAATTAACGTAGATATATGACCGAACCTAACCAACCCTACCTAACCTAACCTAACCTATATTTATAGGTAAGGTTAGGTTAGGTAGCCAAAAAAAGCTAGGTTAGGTTAGGTTAGGTAGGTTAGGTAGACGAAAAAACATTAATTCATGAAAACTTGGCTTATTAGGCAAATCGGGCCTTGAATAGTAGGCTGAGAAGTGCGTTCTGGCTATTAGGTACGACATATATATATATATATATATATATATATATATATATTTATATATATATATATATATATATATATATATATATATATATATATATATATATATATATATATATATATATATATATATGTCGTACCTAGTAGCCAGAACTCACTTTTCAGCCTACAATGCAAGGCCCATTTTGCCTAATAAGCCAAGTTTTCATGAATTAATATATTTTCTCTAATTTTTTTCTTATGCAATGATAAAGCAACCTATTTCATTATGTAAGAGGTCAATTTTTTTTTATTGGAGTCAAAATTAACGTAGATATATGACCGAACCTAACCAACCCTACGTAACCTAACCTAACCTATCTTTATAGGTTAGGTTAGGTTAGGTAGCCGAAAAAGTTAGGTTAGGTTAGGTTAGGTAGGTTAGGTAGTCGAAAAGCAATTAATTCATGAAAATTTGGCTTATTAGGCAAATCGGGCCTTGCATAGTAGGCTCAGAAGTGAGTTCTGGCTACTAGGTACGACATATATATATATATATATATATATATATATATATATATATATATATATATATATATATATATATATATATATATATAACTGAAAACTCACACCCCAGAAGTGACTCGAACCCATACTGCCAGGAGCAACGCAACTGGTATGTACAGGGACGCCTTAATCTGCTTGACCATCACGAACGGACAAAAGGAAGTGATAGCCGAAGCTATTTGAACCACTTCCCCGCCGGCACTCGGATGGTAATCTTGGGCATAGCATTTTATCAAATCACCTCATTCTTTGGGGCACACTTGAGGAACACAAATGCAAACAAGCCTGAATGGTCCCCAGTACTATATACAACTGATAGTCCAACTGATAGATAGACGTTATATGGAGGACCTATGGCAATTCCACGACCAAGAGATGGCTTCCTGAACCTTGCAGGAATTAACCTCACTGAGGACCAAGTCACTCTCCTAAATCTGGGCATAAACTGTCATGTTATGTCCAGACCGAGTGAGATGGCCCGGAAAGTAGAGTTGGAAATTCTGTTGGACGACATATTCGACCTCGAGACACAAAAAAAGGTCACTACCAAAGATACCTTACAAGCAGAACTTATTGCAGAAGGAGGAAAGAATCCAGGCAATTACAGAAGCACCATACTGTCCCCCGAGCTTAAAGCGGCAGCTAAAAGCCTTCGTGAGAACAAGGAGATAGTTGTCAGGAGAGGTCACAAGTCGCCAATATACGTCATTCTTACAAAAGACGAATATCTGGTGAAAATGAACCTCATACTCTCTGACCAAACTAAATTCCAAAGGGTAACGAAGGACACTACAGCCGAATTGAAAGCAAAGGTCAACAAACCGATCGAAACTGTGAACGACAAGAAATCAGGACGCCACCTGCCAAAGATTATTGGGGAATATAAACCTGGATATGCGTATGGAAATGTCAAGACACACAAGCCTGGAAACCCACTTCGGCCAATCATTAGCCAGATACCCACACCCACGTACAGACTGGCGAAGCGACTCAACGGCCTGCTGACTCCATATGTCCCTTGCGCCTTCAGCCTGAAGTCTCCAAAGGAATTTGTTGACTTATTGTGGGGCACACGGGCCACAGGAATAAGAGCCTCGTTGGACGTAGAATCGCTGTTCACCAACGTACCTGTGGATGAGACAATCGGGATGATAGCCGACAGAGTGTATCGTGATCCAGCCTGTACTCCTCTTGACATACCAGAAAATATCCTAAGGAAACTACTCCAAGCTTGTACTAAAGAGGCACCCTTCTTGAGCCCGGATGGGCACATGTATAAGCAAGTAGATGGGGTCACCATGGGTTCTCCCCTAGGTGTCCTGTTTGCAAACTTCTACATGGGTACCATCGAGCAAAAAGTCTTAGTCGACATGAACTTGAAACCGGCCATATACTGCAGGTATGTTGACGACATTTTTACACAGGTACCTGATGTCAGACATCTGCAGGAGCTGAAGGAGGCATTTGAGCAGAGTTCCGTGCTGCGTTTCACTTACGAGATGGAAAAGGATGGGTAGCTGCCCTTTCTAGATGTAACAGTCAAGGAAAGGAGCGGAGGTTTCCACACTGCAGTCTACACTAAGGAAACGAACATAGGAATGTGCCTAAATGCCAAAAGCGACTGCCCAGATAAGTACAAGAGGAGTGTTGTTAACGCATATGTCGACCGTGCTCTCAGCCACAGCTCAGAATGGAAGCAAGACGACGAAGAACTCTGTAGGGTAAGGCAGGTCCTAGTCAACAACGGCTTCTCCAATGGTTTCGTCGAAGACATCATAAAAAGGAAAGTGAAACGCCATGCAACCTCTGAAGAGACAACTAACACAACACCTATACCCCCTATTAGACTATTTTACAGGAACTTCTTTTCCACAGCTCATAAAACAGAGGAAAGGGTCCTGAAAGATATTGTTAATAGACGTTATCCCTACAGACAAAAATCAGAGGATACAACTTACGATTTACTATAAAACCAGAAAAACGGCCAGCCTACTCATGAGAAACTCTCCAGACACAAAGCAGAACGCTTTAAAAGAGACCAACGTCGTCTATGCCTTCAAATGCCCTCTTGGGGACTGTAAGCTCCAAAAAACCCAGTATATAGGCAAGACAACAACATCTCTTTCTAGGCGTTTAACGATGCATAAGCAACAGGGCTCCATTAAGGAACATATAATCTCTTCCCACAACCAAACCATCGCCAGAGAAATCCTAGTAAACGACACAGAAATCATCGATAGATACAGCGATAGCAGGCGGTTTGACGTTTGCGAGGCACTACACATTAAGAAGTCAACACCAGCAATCAGCAGCCAATTAATGCACAACTATATTCTACCCACCTCAAGACTCCGCTCCAATATAGAAGCATCAAGATATATGGACCAATAGGCTTTCTACAATCACTTCTATTCAATCCCATTGTTTCGTGTTCTGTCTTGTGTTGACGAATTTAATACCCTATTATATACCACCTCACCCCATCCACCTCACTCAAATGTAGATATAAACAAATCGGAGATGTGTAAGTTCTATTCAGTTGTGTATGTGTAACTAACGTCTTTGAAAATGTAATAAGTTTTACGAAACGCGCTCAAGTGTCTCGTCAGACTAGAAATAAAAATGAATTTTGGAGAATTGATTTTTGAATTACCACCAACAGTGAAAAGAAATGTACGAATGATTGAGAACATTCGTTTTTAGAATTATTAATCTTACTTTTTCGGTCATATTTAATAATATATGTATATATATATATATATATATATATATATATATATATATATATATATATATATATATATATATATATATATATATATATATATATATATATTCAATAAGAGAAGGGAGTACCATCTCTGGCTGAAAGAAGGGTGACTCATAGCCTCGGAGGAAACCATGCATAACGCATTAGAGGGAATGTTAAGTTCCCCTCGAAAACAGTTTCTGTATGCTTTTCTCCTACCACCTCTTCCCTTTATGTTTTTTTATATGCTTTATTGTGTATTTAATGGTTTCAAGATATACATAGGTTGTTACAAAAAGTGATTAAAGGTTATGGATCTCTTGAAAAACTCGACAACGGGAAACATTGATGAATGTCACAGACGGGTTCGATCATTGTTGCAAGTCAAACACTTCTTCGAGTTCCTCTGAAGTTCGACTAGTGCCCAAGACGCAACAAGCATTCCCTCTCTGAATCGCAACACTGAGGCACTGGAACAAGAAACTTTTTTGCTCTTTGATCTTTAGTAGCGCCAAACAATTTGTCTCCCAATTCCTTCAGGAAGTTCAAAGCACATTTTCGCCACTAACCGAGGGTCTCCGAGCCGATCGGAACAAGGCTGTAACAGTGTGCCAGACCCCTGTATTTAATAATTTTCTTCGATTCCCTGAAAGAAGCAGCGCCACGCCCTTCACGTGTGCTGTAGTGGAGGTAGGTACTGGCCAGTCTGGCAGTGCACGTGTAGTCCCACACCACTTGCTTACCATCCTTCCACGGAAGCAAGGTGACCCCATCTGGGCACTTCTGAGGGTCGTTAGATCTGAATAAGTGTGATTCTCTTTGTGCCGGGCAGTAGGCTCTGGCGAAACTCCTCTTGATGATGTCGTTGACTTCTTCATGTCTTGCAATCTTACCTTATGATTTACGACATACCAGACCATGACGACCATATTGGTCTGCCATCGAAGTTCCGCAGATGCACCTATGTTCGGTGAGGATGGGGGCAGCAAGGCGAAGGGCAACTCCAATGCGGAGAGAGTTATGATTGAGGTGAGTTCCTAGGGCTGCATTGGGAACAGCAAATACAAAATCCCCGGAGTGGGGTGCTGTTACCGCTAGGAGGCGGGCCTTGTTTTCAGCAGCTGCGTTGTCAATCATTGCTGTGACAGTCTTTTCCATTATGGGGCTATCCCAGTGGGCCTGCTTGTGGTCTTTTGGGACTTGTGGTCGGGGTTGAGGGTGTGCAATGGTCTCCCATTGTCTGGCTGCTTCGATGAACGTTTGGTCATGAGTTCCCGCTGTGTCTCTCATATGCTCTGGTTTGATCCGCCCTACCAATTTGTTGGCTGCTGTACAGGAGGGTAAGAATGCTGGAAGTGCTATCTCAGTTGCCTTTCGTATACCTATCCCCCCAAATCTCACTGGTAGTGTTGCTTAGTCCCACTGACTCTCATCTAAATCTTGGTTGAGCGCTTTCCTGAATATTGACCTGAGGAGCTCATCATATTGATTTAGAAGTGGGTTGTGAAAAGTGGGGGCACACCTTAAAAAGTATGTTAACCTGGGCAAGGTAAGGCACTTTGTGAGAAGGTAGAGGACATCATGGGAGCCCAAGTGCCCTATTTTATCTTCCATCCTCTTTAGGTCGTTAAACTTTACGTCTAGGACTGCAGCAACGGAATTGTGGCCCAAAGGTGCTCCAAGTAGTTTGCTGTCGGTGGGTTCAATGACTGAGGCTTTTGGTAAAACTGATTTCACTGCTCTAATGATTACCTGACTGGATGCAATAATTTCGCAATTGGAGGGGTTAAGAACGAGACCCATGGACTACCCCCGTGTCTTCGCCAGCTGCAGGTCTTCCAGCAGGCAGTCTTGTGTGCCTGCCAGAGTGTCATTATCCAGGAACCAGATATTGAGCTCTCTGGACAGTCTGATGGTAATTTCTTGAACCGCTATGCAAAAGAGGAAGGGTGCAAGTGGGTCTACCTGTTGAATTTCCTCTGCTGAGGTGACTTCGTGTTTGCCAAACAGGAATGTTGAGTCTTTGCTGTAGTCTGCTGACACAAACGGGAGAATGCTTGAGAAATGTTCCTGGACTGTGGTGAGGACTACTTCCCTTTTGACCAGGTTGAAAGCATTTTTAAAATCTAATTCTACAACTGCCTGGTCTTCAGTAGGAGAACTAATGTAGGCTCGTGCAGCATGGGACGCTGTTTCACAGCCTTGGGGGACTCCAAACCCCAGCTGGTTGGGTTGCAGCATGGTGGCTGCTTCCATTCGGATACTTCTGACAGCAGCCCTTGCAACTAGGCGGCGAAGGCTATTACCAACGGCAATGGGTCTGATCCCTCCCCTCTTCTTTTTCAGACACATAGAGATGCACCAAAGAAGAATGGTTTGATTTCATCAGGGATTAACCCGGCGAGGCAGTTGTTGACAAACGTTGTGATTTCTGTCAGGAGCGCTTCTGCTGCTGGACCAAGAACAGGGTTCACCATTTCCTTCACATGTTGAGGTCTTACCCCTGTGTAGCCTCCTGAGGAGCCCGGGGGGGGGGGGGATGAAACGATAGCTTTATAAACTTCTGACTCCCGGAGGACGAAAGGTTCCTGGTTAGGGGGGTACTTGACCTGTTGGGGAGGTCCCCCAACGTCCCAGAGGGGGTGTTTGTCTTTCAGTGCTTGGGCTGTGGTTTCATCCCTGGACAAAATTTTGTCCTCACTTGTGATCAATCTGAGTGCCCCGACTGTATTGACCTCTTCAATTTTCTTGCTGATTTGGGTAACTAATTTACTGTTGTCGCTGAGGGTCTTACGTGGTCTGCAGCGGCGGTGTTTGGTGTGTTTGGGGGAGGCGGATTAGGTTGTCAGCCCTTAGAAAATCCCTAATTGCTTTACTGACGGATGAGGCCAGTGTCTTGCCTCCTCTGTCTGGAACACCTAAGCAAGCGTTGCCAAAAAGTAAGAGAATGTGCCAAGCTTTGATGGTATCTGGTTTATCAAGGTTATTTGACCCTCTGTTGACTTTTCCGATGAGGTCTGTGTATTTCCCGGCAGCAAATGAGTGAGATGCATTTTGGATGTGGGTGAGTGTCCTGGTTGACGTTGCTTTCATTGCCTCTAGCAGGTCGTCTGTTGCAATGTAATCTGTTGCTATTTGCACTGGTGCATCAAACTCCTGAGTGCTACCTCCTCTCACGGGATGCCTCCCTGACCCAGGACAGTCACCATGCTGGTGTATGACTCTGGAGACTGAGTTGATGCTGAAATTGCCCCCACAAACACTGCATGTGCCTCTTCTTTGGTTGGCTTCAGGAGGGGTGAGCTGACTGGCAGCGGCCTCTTCTGCTATCCACTTACTTGAAGTGACTCTCACCTTACACTGGAGTATTTCTCTCTCCCTCGGGGGAACCTGATAGTCCCCTATACCATGCGTCATGTCTAGTCAAATGCCTGGGGTGGGTGGGCTCGTGGAAGTGGTGGGTGGGGGGTGGGAGGCTGCGCTGGCGCAGTCTGGGAGGGAGGAGGGGAAGGCGCGACCACCTGATCATTGGAGGTGGGGGTGGGGAGCGGAAGACACTGCAGCTCATTGCGGGGGGCGGGAGACACTACACACGCGGGGGGGGGGGGGGGGGGAGGAGCGGGAAACTCTACACTCTGGGGGTTTGGCACTTAACACTTGCATAATTTCCTTTTGTCACTAAACACTAGTGAATGTGTTCTGGCTCGCTGCGTGTGGTGCACTCAACACGATATTCACAATGTTCACCACAAGGCTGGAATCAACTTATCTTTTACAAACACTTATTGTCACACTGGTGACTCTCCCTCTCATGACCACACCACATGTATCCGTCCACCCTTTTGCTGGTGAGGGAGCCGCAGGGCGTGTGACGTGTAATCACCTAGTTGTGCTTAAGGGGGTTGAGCTCTGCTCCTTCGGCCCGCCTCTCAATTGTCAATCAACTGTTTCTACTACTACTACAACTCTTTTTTTTTCCACACCACACCCACACATACAGACACACACACACACACACACACACACATCCCAGGAAGCAGCCCGTGACAGCTGACTAAGTACCAGGTACCTAGGTAACAGGGGCTTAGGGTGAAAGAAGCTCTGCCCATTGTTTCTCGCCAGCGCCCGGGATCGAACTCAGGATCACGTGTCCAGCGTGCTGTCCGCTCGGCCGCCGGCTCCCTAGAGCCGCGTGCCTGGGCGTGGAGTGACGGTGGACGGGGGAGGGGGGTAACGGTGGGCGTTGGGTGACGATGCGCGGGAGGTGATGTGGGCGTGGGGGGGGGGGGGGGTGACGCTGGGCATTGGTAAACAGTGGGTGTGGGTGGACGATGGTCGTCGGGTAAGCTGCCGGGAGTGGGTAGCTGGGTGGGCTGGCGAGGCTTGCGGGAGGCTTGGGGAAAGGGGTCCCACCACAGGCAGCGGTCACACACAATTAACACTGTTTCACTGGTGCATTATGTTTATCACTAGAAACTCACCGAATATCTGAAAAGACACACACATTCACCTATAAGTCTGTTGTAATACAAGCAGGTTTGTGAGCCTCCCCTTCACTCCCCAGCTACCCATTTCATTATGTGTGAGGTCAATTTTTTTATTGGAGTTAAAATTAACGTAGATATATGACCGAACCTAACTAACCCTACCTAACCTAACCTATCTTTATAGGTTAGGTTAGGTTAGGTAGCCGAAAAAGTTAAGTTAGGTTAGGTACGTTAGGTAGTCGAAAAAAATTATTTCATGAAAACTTGGCTTATTAGGCAAATCGGGCCTTGCATACTAGGCGGAGAAGTGCGTTCTGGCTACTAGGTACGACATATATATATATATATATATATATATATATATATATATATATATATATATATATATATATATATATATATATATATATATATATATATATATATATATATGTCGTACCTAGTAGCCAGAACTCACTTCTCAGCCTACTATTCATAGCCCGATTTGCCTAATAAGCCAAGTTTTCCTGAATTAATATATTTACTATAAATTTTTTCTTATGAAATGATAAAGCAACCCTTTTCTCTATGTATGAGGTCAATTTTTTTTTATTGGAGTTAAAATTAACGTAGATATATGACCGAACCTAACCAACCCTACCTAACCTAACCTAACCTATATTTATAGGTAAGGTTAGGTTAGGTAACCAAAAAAAGCTAGGTTAGGTTAGGTTAGGTAGGTTAGGTAGACGAAAAAACATTAATTCATGAAAACTTGGCTTATTAGGCAAATCGGGCCTTGAATAGTAGGCTGAGAAGTGCGTTCTGGCTATTAGGTACGACATATATATATATATATATATATATATATATATATATATATATATATATATATATATATATATATATATATATATATATATATTGTTATTTATTTATAAACATTGTTATTTATTTATTTATTAATTTATTTATATACAAGAAGGTACATATGGTTTGTGAGAATACATAGCATAGTACAGTATTTACACTCTTGTAAAACCATTAGTACAATTTCAATTTCATTCTTTATTATGCACCCCATACCCATTCCGAGGGCGGTGGTGTAAAGGATTACAGAGGCACATAATCGGTTCAGGATATGAACCCTCTAGTTCGTTTAGCTAAGCAAATAACAATCTTTTGACGCTAGTTACAAAATTATTAATGTTATATATACATGTACACATACTCATGCATACATGTACATATACATATATATATACACATATATACATACAGTTTGTGGAGGTATCCATATTATATATTTAAGTATTAGTCCCCAAAAGTCCCTTTATCTTATGAAATGATAAAGCAACCCTTTTCTCTATGTATGAGGTCAATTTTTTTTTATTGGAGTTAAAATTAACGTAGATATATGACCGAACCTAACCAACCCTACCTAACCTAACCTAACCTATATTTATAGGTAAGGTTAGGTTAGGTAACCAAAAAAAGCTAGGTTAGGTTAGGTTAGGTAGGTTAGGTAGACGAAAAAACATTAATTCATGAAAACTTGGCTTATTAGGCAAATCGGGCCTTGAATAGTAGGCTGAGAAGTGCGTTCTGGCTATTAGGTACGACATATATATATATATATATATATATATATATATATATATATATATATATATATATATATATATATATATTGTTATTTATTTATAAACATTGTTATTTATTTATTTATTAATTTATTTATATACAAGAAGGTACATATGGTTTGTGAGAATACATAGCATAGTACAGTATTTACACTCTTGTAAAACCATTAGTACAATTTCAATTTCATTCTTTATTATGCACCCCATACCCATTCCGTGGGCGGTGGTGTAAAGGATTACAGAGGCACATAATCGGTTCAGGATATGAACCCTCTAGTTCGTTTAGCTAAGCAAATAACAATCTTTTGACGCTAGTTACAAAATTATTAATGTTATATATACATGTACACATACTCATGCATACATGTACATATACATATATATATACACATATATACATACAGTTTGTGGAGGTATCCATATTATATATTTAAGTATTAGTCCCCAAAAGCTTTTATGTATGTTTATGTAATTTACTGTCCCTTTGCTTTGCTTTGTATCACTCCTGGTATCTCTCTAAGTTCTGTGATGCAGCTGGCTGCAAGACAATACAGCTGCAATACATTGTCTCTCGTTTCTTTTTCAATGATACTGTTACTTATGAACTCTCTGACATTTGTTTTTAAGGATTTGGGGAACACTGTTTTTAATAGGTCGTCAATTTCCGCGGGTTCTAGCTGCGATATATCAAGCACACTAGCTAGACGAGTGGTGGTATTTATGTCACCAGGTGTGTGAGCCTCGCCCATTACACCTACTTTCAAGTGTGGTCTAGAACACACTTGCGAGATACTGTACTGACTCTCAGTGCGCTCATCTCACACCATTGCTCGCCAAGGTTTCACCTGCATACTTCTGTATACTCGACTAAATATGCCACATATGATCGGGATTCCTCCCTTATTGCAGGCACAATAACGTGGCTGAAGTATGTTGACCAATCCACACACTAGAAAATGAAGGGACGACGACGCTCATTCGTCCTCCAGCACGGCGAATGGTTGGAAGTCCTTATGATATCTGTAGGCAGTGTTCTCAAAGTCTTCTTACGACCCCTGTCCTTTATGACACTTCAGGACGATTTTTTACTGCTGCTATTTCAAGTTTCTATTGAAAGCTTTCTACTCTGCGTATTTCAGCCTCAAATACCCGTTGCCTCCCTCTTCCCATTTCTCTCTTTCCTTCCCCCTCTCTCAAGCAACCATGAAATGTGACACCTTCCCCCCCACCCCCCAAACCTTGCCTGAAACGCTGTGCACATTAATGGGTTTAGGTATTGTATGCACTAGCTCTATCTATAAATCCAACATTATGTTCGTAACTCATCTATGTATGTACATTTACCTAAATAAACATTTTGACTTGATTTTTTACCATCCCGAACAATAAAGCCCAGTACTTATCCTCCATACCTACTCAACTTTTAAATCACACATCAATACACAACACTCACTTGAGTGTTTAAGGTATTTTATATTGAGTATGCATGCCTTTGTTTTATGAAATCATATTGATGTGATGTATCATTGAGAATTGGATTTAATCAGAGGATTCAGTGGTATCCCAGGTGGCATTAATTTTCACAAAGTAGTTGCATGGTGGTCTACGGTGATAGCTTGAGAGTACCAAGTGAGGGGTTCGAATCCTCCTCTTGGCTACCACTCTTTTTTTTCCAGTGATAGTTTCAGAGGGTTGAGCAAAACACAGCATGAGGAAAATATTTTAATATAATCCGGTTTTATTGTATTAATAGACAAAAGTATATGCATATAAAATATTAATTTAGTTTATTTATTATGCACAACATACCCATCCTGTGAGTGGCAGTGGAAATTTTTAGAGGCACATAATGTGCTTATGAATGAACAACAAAATTCATGTAGTTATAAGCATCTCTGTATCTAAGCAACATAATTTGTGTGGTCAATTCATGTAACCAAGCAACAGGACAAGAGTAAGTAAGTTTATATGGAAAAATTAAAAAATTGAAGAGCCTATCTTGTATCTATTTGTTAAACACAGAAATCACAATAGCGTGATGCCTCGAATCTATGATTGAGGTCAGTTGAACCTCCGGTTGGAATTCTTTTGCCATGTCGCAACACAGTCCACTAAGGCGCGTCTGGGATCCTCTCGGACATAGGTTCGAACCCTCATCATGGCCCTTGTGGATTTGTTCATTTGTATCTAATCATTTTGTAAATACATGTCTTCATCTTCATCACTTTCTAAGAGCTCCAAGAAAGGCTTATAGACCTCATTTTACTGGTAGGAACTAAATAAATGTTTGGCTTCAGTAAGCTTTTCAGCACACTGCTTTTGACCCTGCTTAAGAAGAGCCAATAATCCACGTTTCTCTTCTTCTGACAGAATTGGGTTTTCAATGGTGTATGTGTTAGAATCCTGGAATATAATATTTAAAACATCTTAGGGTCAAATATATACTGTACCTATTTAGTTGTATATAATGCAAATATATAAAAGTATAGATTAAGTAAAACAGAAGGATACAAATAATAATTAAAGCCATATTCTCCACAGTACCACTCTTGAAAATGAAAGTGTTTTATAGTGGAAATCTGAAAGGTGATGGCAATATTACTCTTACTAATTGAACACATTTAAATGAGTTGAGTGTTTCGAAGATCTAAATTGCAAAAAGTATTTTGAATGTCTTACCTTGCAGAGACATGAAGGGAAAGAATCACATTGTAATTCTTGAATATACTCGGATAGTTTGTCCCTTTTCTTTTTGTAGTACTGTAACCATGTTATCATTTCTTGAATGGTTAGTGATTCCTCCTCTCTACATCTCTTCTGGAGCTCAAACTTTTCCACTGCACTTCTTTTTTCAGTCAGGGACACTATAATGCAAAATGAAAATACAGTATGTGATTGAGAAATTATAATAATGGGAATCATTTGTGAATTAAACATCATTAAAAATTGTATCTATAAAATTTACCATATAAATTACATAAAATATTTATGTATCTATTAAATTTAAAATTTAATAAAATTATAAAATTTAATTTAATTAAATAAATATGAGTGTGTGAAAGACTTGGTGTAATTCTTTACATAAATTTCACAAATACACAAGTGGGTTTTTATCCAATTTTACTTTGTCTATGAAAAGAAATTACCATTAGTGTCTTATAATAAGATTAAAGTTAAATAAAAACATGTATATACACTTGATTCATTGTATAGAACAATTGTATATTTTTGTATATTTATATATAATTCTATATTTTCATTGTATAGAACAATTCATATGTTAATACCTTTCTGAATCTCGCAACTAATGCCCAAGGCATTCCAATAATTTTTCTGTGATTCCAAAAGAGTGCCGCCTGTCAGTTCTTTTGTACGCTCTGTGGAAATAAATTTAGTTATTCATTGACATCTTAATACTGTGTGTCCCAAAATACTGATTGGAAAGTAAAAGGATGATGATATTGATGCTGTCTTAAGTGGAATGAATTCATTGTTATTTCAGAGGAAACAAAGAGCTCAAAAATAGTGGTAGAGTAATAAGATTAAAAATATCAGGATGTGAAAGAAAGCATAAAAACAGGGATAACTTGATTTTTCAAACAAGGATTATACATGTATATGTTGGTTGCATATGAATGCTACTTTATATGAGCCAAAATGTCTTTCTGCAGTTTCCTATATTCTTATATTATTTTATAACATTATTTGGATATATATAACTATCAAATATTACCATTGTACTGATTTGATTGAAAGGTACAAAATTTAGAACTTGATTAAACAAAAATTAACACATACCAGCTGTGTTGTAACACATATCAGTTGTGTTGTATTTGTACAACATATGTTGCACAAATACAACACAACTGATCAAAAAAAGCTAACATTGCTACAGTTCCACGAGGTGGCAATTTGGGCTCTATTGCGCTTGGACCCGGAAGATTGGCCTCAAACAGCAACAGTATCTCAACACTTGCAGCACGCTCCAGACATAAATGATGACGCCATGCAAACTCCCGGACCATCTGGTGTGAGGTGGCCTTTGTTCACTTCAATACCTCAAGCTGAAGCAGCAACCGAATCAGAACCCAAGATGTCTGGCACACTGCCATTTGACGAGACGGTTTTGTCAGATGACTCTGACTCAAATGTTGAACCTCCAGCGATTCAGTTGATTCTTAAAATCGCATGAACTACAAACTGAAACGAGTATTTTGCTACCAGAATGAACACTGTATCACATAAACTGCCATAAGTAGACTCGAAACTTCATAGATTTTTTTTTTTGGGTGCAGCGTGTGTCTGCATGAGTGTCTCAAACGGGTTGCAGGTGGGTGACTTTAGCCATTTATACTTTTTTTTGAGATATATACAAGAGTTGTTACATTCTTGTACAGCCACTAGTACGCGTAGCGTTTCGGGCAGGTCTCTGGAATACAATCCCCTGCCACGAAGAATCGTTTTTTCATCCAAGTACACATTTTACTGTTGCGTTAATCAGAGGCTACAGTTAAGGAATTGCGCCCAGCAAATCCTCCCCGGCCAGGATACGAACCTATGACATAGCGCTCGCGGAACGCCAGACGAGTGTCTTACCACTACACCACGGAGACTGTTTTGTGGATAATGCTTCTATAATAACTGGTAATGCTTCCCCCATATCATGTATTATATGCATATGTCTGTTTAGGGAATTTTATTCCGATCAATGTACAACCAAAAATAACTGTGTGCAACAAGTATAAACTTGACAAACATAACAACAGTAAAAACATTTTGTGTGTGTTTGACGCTCACTGATATGTTCCAGCGTTGTTTTATATTTGGCGCTATTCTAACTTAAGCTTTTTTTATCTTTTTTACCTAAGCGCTCATAGAACATTCTATTGCGAACACATTGGCACAAAAATGAATGACGTACATAGAAAAATAATATCAGGACAGTGAAATAAGTATAAACTTTCAAAGCGCCGTATCGCACATGTGTCGTCGCGTCAGCGATACCGGGTAACAGTTCGGCCACTTCCCACACTCTTGCGGGTGGGCAGCGACCATGATTCTACGTTTATATTCATATCTCTGTTGGGAATTTCATTGCGAGTCCATTGATACCAAAATTAACGCTGTAGGACAAGTGTGGAGTTGACAACAATCCCAAGAGTAGAAACATTTTGTTGCTGTTTGGCGCTCACGGCGAGTCATCTACGTAGTTATTTATTTGGTGCTGGTATCCCTATACCTTTCGTGACCTTTTTTTACTAATGTTCTTCTAGTGAATTTTATTGCGAACACATTGGTCGCAAAATGAAATACGTAGCTCGAGAACTAATGGCAGGAGAGTAAAAAGAGTATACACATTTTTGTTTTGCCGCTTAAGCGACAAAAACGCCGCGCACATACCACTTTTTTTTTAACGTTAGCCGGGCGGGCGAAAGTGCTAAATGATATTTTTTACCTGCTAGTATGCTGGCTGGTGTCGATCTTCCAGGCATATTTATTCTACTGACTTGTGGTTTTAATGCTGCCGCAATAAAAGGATTTGTGACAGACATTGTACTGCTTTCTGTATCATCTACCTATTACAAATACAAATACAATTATTTATTCAGGTAAAGTACATACATACAAGGTAAGATACAAAAGTTGATGGACATATAGATAGAGCTAGTACATACAATGCCTAAAGCCACTATTACGCAAAGCGTTTCGAGCAGGAAAATTACTAAGACTAAAACTTAATACTAATAGAGATTAAAGTATAAATTGTGTTGAGAAAAAATAAGAAAAAAATGGAAAAAAAGGGAGGGGTGAAACATGGCAGAAAAAAAGCAAAATACAATTTGGTCAACAAACAGCATTGTTTTAAATAGAAGAGATGGGTTGACATTTTGGGGGTGAGGTAGGTTACATTGAGTTAATTAGGTAGTACTTAGTTTTTAACTTAAACTGGTTGGGAGAGGTACAGTCTTTAACATAATTGGGGAGCTCATTCCACATTCGAGGTCCCTTGATTTGTAAAGCATTTCTAGTTTGACTAAGTCGTACTCTTGGAATATCAAATAGGTATTTGTTTCTGGTGTGGTGCTCATGGGATCTGTTACAACCTTCCAGGAAGCTTATTATGAAAAACATAATTGATAAAAACAACATGCTGCATATTAAAAACGTATTGGAATGTGTATACCAATATGCAGTAAAATACATTCTTCCTACACATAACAAGCAAAACTTTAATACTGTAACTAGTTTTTGAAAATTATTTAACTAAACAGCATTGCAACATTTGCATTCTTTTTAATTAGTAAAATAGTACATATGAAGGAATTATTTACATATATACCGAGAAAACTTTACATACCATGCCCGAATCTAGGATCTTCTTCTTTTTGATAGTAAGTGCAGTTTGCATAAAGGATTTGTTCTCCCGATAACCGCAAAATCTAGAATCATGTGTGTTATGGTTTTTGAAAGAATGCGCCCATGATCACTTGTTTACATTCACTGTGATGAAACTAACAACTTTTAATTTTATACAGCTTTTTATATCAACTGTTTTACTTAAATTATTTTCTGTTATAGGTTCTAAATATAACTAATATTTGCTTCTTTCTTAGGCCATTTGTAATTAATGTCATAAAGCTTTACCATCTGAATGCACCAAACTGTGCCTTTTCATATTTCCAAACTGAAGTCGAACACCCGAAAATTAATATATCCATGAAAACTGAATCACGTCCTACTATTTGGAGAAGTGTTAGTTCTTTTCCCTACTGATATGTCTAGTTTGTGTCATATAAGTATTCATCCAGAGGGTTTGTAAATATTGGTGAAACAGCTTACCCGCTGAAGGATAAAAGTCAAACATTTGTTAACTTTTCTTTTAAAGTACTGTATAGCTGGAAAATATCAAGGCAAACCTTCGACAATCTACAGATTTCCTTTCCTCTTCAAGGCTACTATTATTAGTGTCTGTCACGGTAGACCTATGTAAAATCGTATTTTTTTCTTTTAATGGGACCCTGCACAAGAATTGATGTTGGGAGACGCTCTGTTTCGTGGTTGATGGATTAATATTTGACTGTTGGTCAGGACTTGAGCATTGTTAATTACAGTTACACTCTATAGGAGCACTAGACGGTCAATGATCGTCGTTCTTCTTTATGATAGGTTCAGTTTATTGTTTAGTCACGGGAGACATCTCCCATCAGGCAGGGTGCGATTGCACCACCACAGATCTCCAGTATCATCTATTGATACTGGTATTGGCTCAGAGAGGGCCTCCATTTACGGGCTATTCATGGCCGTGCCACCTTTTGGGTGGCTTAATCTTCATCAATCAATCAATCTATTGTTTAGTGGCCAGTATTATTCAGTTTATTGGCCAGTGCGTTGGCATCAGTTCTCATTGATGAACGAGCAAAAATTAGAAGGATTTAAATCGTAATTTAAATAGTTATCTCATCCCTTCTTTCCTTTGAATGTCAGTGACTGTGCTTCTGCTATGCTTAATTGCCTCAAAAGCGGCCAATTTTCATGATACCTTAAATTATAAAGGCAAAATTTGTTTTGAGTATACGAGTATAAGCAAAATTGACTGAGTATTCGCAAAAATTAAAAAAAGAAAACAGCACACCCGTTACATTAAAGAAAACGAACTCATCGTTTCGGGGAGAATATTCTAGGGAGGCCAGCCGGTAACTGTAACAGCCCGATAAGTGCAATTATGTAATAATATGTAAGTATGAAAATGTACTTATTGAATTAAGTATTAAAACGTACTGTCTATTTGGAGGATGGGTTGCAAGATGGGACAGCACCAGTTATATAAATAGTATTAGCATTGCTGTGGGTGGGGTCTCTGAATTTTAAGATTCTCATAAACCATCCCATTATTTTTGTGGTCGTCACTCTATTTGCTCGGTTATGTTCACAAAATGTGAGGTCGTCAGACGTCATAATTCTCAGATCTCTTGCACGTTTTTTCCTTCTTAGAGTAGGTCTGATTGTGTCCTGTACTCCTTGCTTCATTTAATTTCCTCGTTTCCACCATACTTTAGCACCTGTAACTTATCACTGTTAAACATCATGTAATTTCAGTTTTTTCAATGTCTCATACAGTGCCAATTTTCTTGTGTCTTCTGTATCATCTGTAAAGTTTCATTGTTCAAATGTGTTATAAAATACATGCACCACCATCTTAGTGGTGCATATATGCATTCTACCTTGCATTTATATGCAAGGTAGAAAAAAATATATGAGAAATATGCATTTTTCTTTTATATAATTAATCTAAACTGATGCTATTCTATATCTGTTATTAAAAGATTTTTGTGTTTTTTAGGTAAAATTTAAATCAGACAACATTATCAATTGCAACAACATTACAACATTGTCAACAATTTTATCTGAGAGAACATTACAGCAATGGCTTCCAGTAATTCATGTAAGTTTCATTATAATTGTGATTTGTATATAATATATACTTTAAATATTATTTTGTGGGTTGTTAATTTTATTTTGGTGTAAGTTCACATTATCATTAGATATAAATTATAAAATCCTAGTTTTGTTTTGTCTGTTAAAATTGCATATCCATTTCAAACTTTATTAATACCACAAAATGTTAGTTGAATTGAATATTAATTTAATATTATTGGAAGATCAAAAAACTTGGTCAAATAAATATTTGAGTCACAATTCAAATATTTCCAATTAACAAATTGCAGTTTTTATTTACAGTGAAAATTCCAGATTTTTCTTCTCTTATTTAAACATATTAAATTTGGTTTACTTGTGTAATTAATCAAATCTGGTGCTGTACAGGTTCTCAATAATACAATCACAATTCTCTGCTCAGTCTTCTGTAGCACTGTACTGCTTGGTGCTCTCTCATTATGCTGCTACTGTGTTTTTTGTACCACTGTATTACATTTTAAACATTTTACTCTTTTTTTTGCCCAGATTATTTTATTTACAGGCCAGAAGAAACCTTTCCAGCGGTGTTGTCCCATCTGCAGTAATGTCATCAGTGTTCGTCGACATTTCTGCATTTGTGGACACAGCTTTATAGATGCAAAACGTAAGGAAGATGTAGAGTGGGAGGAGAAATATAAGGAAATTGGTCGAAGAGCTGCTAAGCATCAAAACCTTTGTAGGTCATTTAAAGCCATGAAAAAATCTGTAAGTATTTCATGCATTCTGTTATTTCTTCAATTAGAATTGTTTAATATTGTATTAATATCCATTCTGTTATTTTTTAAATTGTCCCACATATAAACAGATTTTAAGCCATTTGATAATTAATTAGTAGTAACATTCTAAATGTTGGTGAATACTGTACTTATTGTTGTTAATAAAGAAATGTACATTATATAAGTATTTTTGTGTTATTTGGTATTTTTTTAATTTCCATTAGTTATGTAATTATACTTTAATGTTATAACTATCAGTAGGTCTCTTAAACTAGGTAAGAAAAGTACATCTTAAGCTACTTCGGTACTACTGCATTTTTGCAGATGAACCCTATGCTATATGAGAGGGGGGGGGGGTTGCTGTCTGTTGAAGTGCGGTCTGTTTCAGAAGCTCATGGTTATCCTATCTTATATTCTGTAATCATAAAGTTAATCTCTTTTTTTTATAATTGAAGCCATATCTCTTGAACACTGTGTTCAAATTAACAATAAAAATATTTTAGTTATATTTGTAAAGATTTTGTTGTATTGCAGGTCTCTTAAGCTACAAGGTGGTGGTTATCAAGTTGCTGTCATCTATTTTAAGGTCGGCAATAAAAATACCACAAAGGGCATGCTACCAGGAAGTGGTCTGTCAAGAAAAAATGCTAAGAATCTTGCCGAATTGTTTTATCTTGGTAATTATTATTATTATTATTATTTTCCATAAGCTAACAATGAAAACCATAAACACCTGCATGTTCCTTTGTGTTGGCAAAAATGAAAAGCCTTTACAGTAGTTTAGTTCATATATTATGCATCCCATATCCATGTTGTTAGCAGTAGTAAAAATGGTTGCAGAGGCACATAATTAATTGGCTCCGGGACTGAACCAAACAATTCATTTTAGCTAAGCAAGTTTCAATCTTGATGACCTAATTACAAAATTCAATGCACATCACCACATTGACAAGGGGCTTGAGACCGACCAATAGTACAGTTTTTAAATTAAGCAACTGGCATATGTGGAGAGCTAATGTCACAATTGATATGTTTATCTTGCACACTGCCTCCATCCAGTGGACAGCGGTGGATAGGTTACAATCACTTAGTTACTACATACAGTTAGCAAACTGGTGATATTTGACCAAGATTTCTGGCAGCAGATCATTTTGAATTAAATATTTACTCATATTTTGAACATTTGTTATAGAATTATCTGAATTCACATATCTTTTTGCACTCCATCACATAGTGGTGGAAGGTGTGCAAATAATTTTGACACACTTTACTTTGCATCAGGTCTATATCAGTAGATAATGAGACTTCCTTTACATATGGGTACCAAAATTCCCATAATGACATAGTTCCTTATTGCTGCCAAATTTCACTATACAGTGTTTCTTTCCATTAAAGATTTTGGAGCACATATTTTGTATTGAGGATACCGTATTTTTTACGCATGTTTCTTTATTTTCAGCATACATGCAGGACAATGGATAAAATGTCAACAAGATACCAAACAATGATATAGATATCTAAGAAGATATCAACATCAGTAAGGCAAAAGAAAAGAATGGGGAGCAAGAGGTTAAGTTAAAGAAAATGAAGAAGAAACGAAGACTGTCTGAAGATTCATCTATTAAAGGTAATCAAAACGCATTCTTCATTTTTAAATACAAAGCAAAACTTGTATATATGTTAGACAAGTTTTTAGGTTCCACAATTACATTACTGATTTGTTCTATAAAGTAGTTCTATTACATACAGCTGATGAGTCACAATAATATTGCTGAAGAATGTTGTTCTAACCACACACAAAAAGATGAAAAGACAAAGAAGTTTCGGTCCGTTCTGGACCACTATTAATTCAATTGTTAGTTGTATTATACTTCACTGCTGATATAGTTTACTTTCATCTATTCCAGTTAACAGTAATATTAAAATTAACATCAGAGCCTGACGGTGCTGGGTTACTGTCCAAACCCAGAGCACTGGGTTTGGACAGTGCTCTGGGTTTGTAGTCCTAAAGGTCGGGGTTCTATTCCTATTAGAAGCTTAAAAAAATGGGCCGTTTCTTTTGCCCTGATGCACCTATTCACCTAACAGTAAATAGGTACTTGGAAAGTTAGACAGCTGCTATGGGCTGCTTACTGGGAATGTGTGTGTTAAAATTAGGATTAAGGACTTACCCACAAAGCTATGCATGCTAGTGTCTGTTCAAGAATGTAAGAAATCTTATATATATATATATATATATATATATATATATATATATATATATATATATATATATATATATATATATATATATATATATATATATATATATATATATATATATATATATATATATATATATATATATATATATATATATATATATATATATATATATATATATATATATGCAGAATAACCACATATGAAAAATAGAAAATGCTTAACGCGTTTTCGGCTAATTCGCCTTCATCAGAGCAAAGTAGAATGAAGATAAGATTGCTGATCAGACCTTTATATCCGCCTGGGCACATCACCTGACCACCAAAAATAAGTGGAGGAAAGGAATTATAAGAAAGAAGGTAACTGCAGAAGGCCTATTGGCCCATACAAGGCAGCTCCTATTAATATCTCCAAGTGCCATACGTGTTTAAATGATTGCTATATTGTTTTGACGTGCTATATTGAGGCTTAAATAGGGATCCAACTTGTACATACCGGGGCTCACATTAAGGCTGTTGTTACAATGTTTGAACAGAGCAGACTCGATCACGTTTCGTTCAACAAAATCCTTACTTTTAACAATACATTTTGCCCCTGTGAAGTCGATAGAATGATTACATAAACTGGAATGTAAATACAATGCACTGGATTGCTGGGCTGTACGAATAGCGTATGAATGCTGTTTTAAACGCGAGGAAAGAGATTTACCTGTCTGGCCGATGTAAACACATGCACACTCATTACAAGGGATGGAATACACACAACCTGCTACAGACGAGGGCGAATTCTTAATTAACATGGACTTAACTGTATTATCATTTTTGAACATTAGATTAATATTAAGGTTCTTCAGGGCTGGGGCAAGATTTACTAGACCCTCAGAATATGGTAATACCAACGAATTTTTCAGTTCTGGTTTCGACTTAGTAGTCTGTTTGTAGAAAGTCCTTTTTGCTTGACCAAACGCAAGATCCAAGATCGATTTTGGGTATTTTAACTTCTTCCCAATTTCAAATATATTTGCTATTTCTTCATCGAAAAATTCCGGACTACAAACTCTCAGTGCTCTGAGAAACATACCAGAAAAAACTGCCCGCTTGACCTGAACATGATGATTTGAATAGAAATGTACATACGAGCACACATTGGTAGGTTTCCTATACACATTGAATTTGAAACTTCTACCAATTCTATGAATCATGATGTCTAAAAAAGTCAGAACACCATTCATTTCGTTCTCAATTGTGAATTTAATTGACGGAACCAGCGAATTGATTTGATTGAGAAAATCAGTTTCGTCATGATTAACCGGCCACAGGCACAAAATATCGTCAACGTACCTGTACCAAAGCAAATTTGAGGGTAAAATCCTGGGAAGGATATTTGTTTCGAAACATTCCATGTACAGATTGCTCAAAACAGGGGAGAGGGGATTACCCATCGCCATGCCAAATGTTTGTAAATAAAATGAATCATTAAAGCTGAAATAATTATCTTTAATGCACAATTTTATAAGTTCAATAATGGTGTTAGTAGGCAAAGTTAATTAGGTTACTTACCAGCGAAGACACAATCGCCCCTAGAAATACCGCTACCGCCAACTCGCTGAGAGAGAAGCACCCTCCTAGAGTACCATGGGAACCCACTGCTCAGGACACAAATGTCCCAGACATAGGACCTCTATTCCTCCAAGCGTCAGAGGTATACAAAGCCATCATGTCATTTCCGCCAGGCTCGGCAGGGGAATACACTGGAGTAAGACCTCAGCACCTCAAGGAGATGGTAAACCCAGTTCTCAGAGAAGTTGCCGAGACACTATTGTCAGAGGTCACGAAGTTTGTCAACGACTGCCTCTCTGGGTTGATCCCAGATACAATTAAACCCTTTTTCTTTGGAGCATCCCTTTGTGCCCTCAAGAAGAAAGATGGTGGAGTCAGACCCATTGCCGTGGGTAACACACTTCGGCGCCTTGTTGCTAGGGCAGCTGTCAGAAAAATTAGCATAGACGGACGCTGCTACGATGCTTCGACCCCATCAACTAGGTTTTGGTGTTCCCCATGGCTGTGAAGCAGCAGCTCATGCAGCACGAGCCTATATAAAGCACCTCCCAGAAAATAAGGCATTAATTAAATTAGACTTTAAAAATGCCTTCAACCAGGTAAAAAGGGATGTGGTACTGGAAGCAGTTCGAACAAGCTTTCCTTCTCTACTCCCCTTCGTCTCAGCAGGGTACAGTAGGGAATCGACGCTGCTGTTTGGGGAACATGAAGTTGTTTCTGCAGAAGGAGTCCAGCAGGGAGACCCACTTGCCCCTTTTCTTTTTTGCATGGCTGTTAAAGAGGTCACAAGCAGGTTGACCAGCGAACTCAACATCTGGTTCCTGGACGATGGCACCCTGGCAGGGGCACAGGGGTCCCTGCTAGAAGATCTACAGCTGGTGAAATCTAAGGGAGAGGAGTTAGGACTCACCCTAAACCCATTAAAGTGCGAAATCATCTCATCTAGCCAACCAACCATAGATGCAGTGCGAACCATATTGCCAGGAGCCCAAGTGATCGCTCCCACCGACAGTGTGCTGCTAGGGGCACCTCTGGGCTCGAGCGCCATTGAGGTAGTCTTCGAAGAAAAGCTGAACGACCTGAGGAGGATGGAGGGAAGAATAGGGGCTTTGGACGCCCACGATGCTCTGTACCTTCTCACAAGGTGCCTGGCTTTGCCCAGACTGACCTATTTCCTAAGGTGTGCTCCCTCCTTCGACAGCCCAAAATTAACAGAATATGACACACTCCTAAGGTCAATAACCGTGAAAGTGTTAAACCTCTCCCTGCAAGATGACCAATGGGACCAATCAACGCTCCCAGTTAGACTCGGGGGGATAGGTATTCGCAAGGCGACATAGTTAGCATTGCCGGCATTCTTATCCTCGACCAGTGCAACAGGTGAATTAGTTAAGGAAATACTACCGGAACACCTAAGAGACTTCATTGGGATTCATGATCCCAAATTCGCGGAAGGAGCCGGTCAGTGGGACACTCTTGTCAACTCTCATCCTCGACCGACTTTTCCAAATGACTGCAAACAGTCCAAATGGGATAGCCCCATAGTGGAGAACATCGCCACATCATTGCTGGAGGCAGCTTCCAGGAAGGACAAAGCGCGTCTTCTAGCTGTGCAAGCTCCCCATGCCGAGGACTTCCTGTTGGCAGTCCCTAATTCCGCCTTGGGCACCCGCCTGGACCATCGGACCCTAAGTATTGGTGTTGCTCTGCGCCTTGCCGCCCCTATCTCCACCGAGCACCGGTGTATTTGCGGCCATGCACGGGCAGACCAATACGGCAGCCATGGACTCATCTGTCGTAAGACACAGGGAAAGATTGCCAGACATGAAGCAGTCAATGACATCATCAAGAGAAGTTTGGCTTCAGCTGGGTGCCCAGCACAAAGGGAACCTCAGTTGTGCAGGCCTGACAACAGCCAAAAACGCCCAGATGGAGTCACCCTGCAGCCGTGGAGGGAAGGTAAACAGGTCGTGAGGGACTACACGTGTGCATCCACATTGGCTGATACCTATCTACCTTACAGCGCAGCTGAGGGAGGCGGGGCGGCCACCTTCAGGGAGACCCAGAAAACTAACAAGTACAAGGACCTAGAACGTTGTTACAGGTTCGTGCCAATAGGCTCTGAGACTCTAGGCGCCTGGGGTAAATGTGCACTTACGTTCCTGAAGGAGCTGGGCGAGGAACTCATTGGGAAGACTAGAGACCCAAGAGCGGCCAGTTTTATGTTCCAGCGCCTCAGTGTCGCTGTTCAGAGGGGAAATGCGTGCTGTATCTTGGGTACGCACCTGACCCCCGAGGAACTGGACGAGGTCTTCGAACACTGATTGTTATATTGTTATATAAGTGTGTGTTTTCTGTAAACTGTAACATTGCAATAAAATCAAATAAAAAAAATAAATAATAGGGGTGGTAGGAGAGGAAAAGATTAAAGTATTCAGTGAGAATCCACAAGGTCTTCTCTGAACACTATTTATTTTCTTCTTCGAGGATGTGGGTCCCTTTAATTAAACCAGTGGTGGTACCCCTATATATATATATATATGTCGTACCTAGTAGCCAGAACGCACTTGTCAGCCTAAAATGCAAGGCCAAATTTGCCTAATAAGCCAAGTTTTCCTGAATTAATATATTTTCTCAATTTTTTTTCTTATGAAAAGATAAAGCTACCCATTTCATTATGTATGAGGTCAATTTTTTTTTATTGTAGTTAAAATTAACGTAGATATATGACCGAACCTAACCAACCCTACCTAACCTAACCTAACCTATCTCTATAGGTTAGGTTAGGTTAGGTAGCCGAAAAAGTTAGGTTAGGTTAGGTAGTCGAAAAACAATTAATTCATGAAAACTTGGCTTATTAGGTAAATCGGGCATTGCATAGTAGGCTGAGAAGTGAGTTCTGGCTACTAGGTACGACATATATATATATATATATATATATATATATATATATATATATATATATATATATATATATATATATATATATATATATATATATATATATATATATATATATATATATATATATATATATATATATATATATATATATATATATATATATATATATATATATATATATATATATATATATATATATATATATATATATATATATATATATATATATATATATATATATATATATATATATATATATATATATATATATATATATATATATATATATATATATATATATATATATATATATATATATATATATATATATATATATATATATATATATATATATATATATATATATATATATATATATATATATATATATATATATATATATATATATATATATATATATATATATATTGGGAGCAGTCTTTCCTGTAGACATATATTATTAAATATGACCGAAAAAGTAAGATTAATAATTCTAACACGAATTTTCTCAATCTTTCTTACATTACGCTTCACTGTTGGAGGCAAATCAAAAATCATTTTTGAAATCAAAAATGATTTTTGATTTACCTCCAACAGTGAAGCGTAATGCACGAAAGATTGAGAAAATTCGTGTTAGAATTATTAATCTTACTTTTTCGGTCATATTTAATAATATATATATATATATATATATATATATATATATATATATATATATATATATATATATATATATATATATATATATATATATATATATATATATATATATATATATATATATATATGTCGTACCTAGTAGCCAGAACTCACTTCTGAGCCTACTATGCAAGGCCCGATTTGCCTAATAAGCCAAGTTTTCATGAATTAATTGCTTTTCGACTACCTAACCTACCTAACCTAACCTAACCTAACTTTTTCGGCTACCTAACCTAACCTAACCTATAAAGATAGGTTAGGTTAGGTTAGGTAGGGTTGGTTAGGTTCGGTCATATATCTACGTTAATTTTAACTCCAATAAAAAAAAATTGACCTCTTACATAATGAAATAGGTTGCTTTATCATTGCATAAGAAAAAAATTAGAGAAAATATATTAATTCATGAAAACTTGGCTTATTAGGCAAATTGGGCCTTGCATTGTAGGCTGAAAAGTGAGTTCTGGCTACTAGGTACGACATATATATATATATATATATATATATATATATATATATATATATATATGTCGTACCTAGTAGCCAGAACGCACTTCTCAGCCTACTATGCAAGGCCCGATTTGCCTAATAAGCCAAGTTTTCATGAATTAATTGTTTTTCGACTACCTAACCTACCTAACCTAACCAAACCTAACTTTTTCGGCTACCTAACCTAACCTAACCTATAAAGATAGGGTAGGTTAGGTTAGGTAGGGTTGGTTAGGTTCGGTCATATATCTACGGTAATTTTAACTCCAATAAAAAAAAATTAACCTCATACATAATGAAATGGGTAGCTTTATCATTTCATAAGAAAAGAATAAGAGAAAATATATTATTTCAGGAAAACTTAGCTTATTAGGCAAATCGGGCCTTGCATAGCAGGCCGAGTACGACGTTCTGGCTACTAGGTACGACATATATATATATATATATATATATATATTTGTTGTACCTAGTAGCCAGAACGTCATACTCGGCCTACTATGCAAGGTCCGATTGGCCTATTAAGGCAAGTTTTCCTGAATTGATATAATTTTCAATATTTTTTTTCTTATGAAATAATAAAGCTATCATTTCATTACGTATGAGTTATTTTTTTTTTAAATTTGAGATAAAACTAATGTAGATATATGACCGAACCTAACCAACCCTACCTAACCTAACCTAACCTATCTTATCCTAACCTAAACTAACACAATTAAGTCAATAATTTATGTTCCTAATATAATATGATGATAATAATTCAAATAAACTAATTGGAAAGAATTTATTGAAAACAAAGAAAATCACTTGGCCTATTAGGCAAATCGAGCCTTGCATTGTAGGCCAAGAAGTGTGTTCTGGCTATTAGGTACGACATATATATATATATGTCGTACCTAATATATATATATATATATATATATATATATATATATATATATATATATATATATATATATATATATATATATATATATATGTATATATAGATATACATATATACTTGCTTATACATGTGCCCATCCGGGCTCAAGAAGGGTGACTCTTTAGTACAAGCTTGGAGTAGTTTCTTTAGAATGTTTTCTGGTATGTCAAGAGGAGTACAGGCCGTATCACGATACACTCTGTCCGCTATCGTCCCGATTGTTTCATCCACAGGTACGTTGGTAAACAGTGATTCTACGTCCAAGGAGGCTCTTATCCTTGTGGCCCGTGTTCCCCGCAATAAGTCAACAAATTCCATTGGAGACTTTAGGCTGAAGGCGCAAGGGACATAAGGAGTCAGCAAGCCGTTGAGTCGCTTCGCCAGTCTGTACGTGGGTGTGGGTATCTGGTTGATGATTGGCCGAAGTGGGTTTCCAGGCTTATGTGTCTTGACATTTCCATACGCGTATCCAGGTTTATATTCCCCAATAATCTTTGGCAGGTGGAGTCCGCATTTCTTGGCGTTCACAGTTTCGATCAATTTGTTGACGTTTGCTTTCAATTCGGCTGTAGTGTCCTTCGTTACCCTTTGGAATTTAGTTTGGTCAAAGAGAATGAGGTTCATTTTCGCCAGATATTCATCTTTTTTTAAGAATGACGTATATTGGCGACTTGTCACCTCATCTGACGACTATCTCCTTGTTCTCACGAAGGCTCTTAGCTGCCGCTTTGAGCTTGGGGGACAGTATGGTGCTTCTGTAGTTGCCTCGATTCTTTCCTCCTTCCTCAATAAGTTCTGCTTGTAAGGTGTCTTTGGTGGTGACCTTCTTTTGTGTCTCGTGGTCGAATATGTCGTCCAACAGGATCTCCAACTCCACTTTCCGGGCCATCTCACTTGGTCTGGACATAACGTGACAGTGTATACCCAGATTTAGGAGAGTGACTTGGTCCTCAGTGAGATTGATTCCTGCAAGGTTCACGAAGCCGTCTCTTGGTCGTGGAATTGCCATAGGTCCTCCATATAACGTTGTTAGTTTCTTGATTATCCTGGTTTCGGTGCTGAGGTGATGTAGATCTGTGAGGATGTCGAGGTGTTGTTCAATGCGGGTACGAATACTTTCGTCGATGTTGCTGTTTCTCCATTGGTTTGTAGCATGAAGTAGTTGAGATTGTTGTCTTTGATTTCATTTTCTGCCTTATGTATCTGATTACGAATCAGATCTTGGCGATATTTTATCGTGAAAGCTTGATTCCTTGCTGCTGGGTCGTGCATTTTAATATTACTGATTACAGACATAACAAAGTGCATAGTGACTCGCTGGAAAAAATTGAAAATAGTCATTAACAATTGAACTTTGTGTTAAATAGGGAATAAACGGGAGACCACGTGTGAGCCAGTGAACGAGGCTTTGTGTACATGCGTGTATTAGGAAAAAAAATAGTGAACGGTGATTCGTGGAACAGTGAAGTGGAACGGGTATCACAACAACATATAAGTTGGAAGTGAATATTATAAATATAGAATACTAGAAATATAGAATAGTGGCAAGAGTAATCGGGTAACTGGAAACTGGTGACATCAACCTGGGACAACAAGATGTCACCTGTACCGACCAGGGGACCAGCTTCGCTACCCTACGCTAAGTACCTGCCATAAAGTTTGAACAAAATAACATACATAATATTACAAATATACGGTATACATATATTATTATAAATATTAAACATATAAATATATATACATATAATTTTATAAAGAGTTAAAAGGACTGACATGAACAAGTGATCTATACAGTGAATCTCAAATATAACAACGTGTCAACTGTACAGCCTCTGGGACCCTCACTCTCGACCGTACGATAAATACTGACCATACAGTAGAACAAATAAACATATATATTGTTACAAATATACAATATACATATAATATTATAAATATATAGATATATACAACAAAACAAGGCAAAATGGGAGTAAATAAACAAATTTGTGGCCACTGTAACAACTCCTTAAAGACGAAGGTAACGGGAATTGAATGTTATATCTGTAAGACTAGATTCCATTCGGCTTGTACAGGAGTGAGTAACACTACGGCACTGAGAGCTGGCCACTTGCTCTGGGTGTGTAAAAATGATCTGCCAGCTTGGAATATCCTAAAAAACCTTCTAGATAACATGACGCATGATCGGAAAACATCATTCATTGGAAGCCTACCAGCCATCCAGAAGGAGTGGGAAAAGAACAACAATTCTAATATACAAAAGACGGAGGCTATAGTCAGGGATGAAACTGAGGCTGAAACTCAGGAAGTTGTAAACTCTGACTCAGTAGGCCAGGATGTAGATGACAGTAAACTAGAAAGTGTACCAGACAGCACTGACAGCTCGATAGGTACAGACACTACGACGGTTCTCGATAGAGCAATTCAGAACAGAAGGACAGATTTATGCAAATTTTATGCAAAGGGCATATGCAGACATAGATATGCTGGTAATAAGAAAGTATTAGAATGCAGTCACCAACATCCCAAAAAATGTTTAAATATGCTTAGGAAAGGTGAGTGTCGATTTGGATCAATATGTAGGTTTTTCCATCCTGACATGTGCCAAACCTCACTGGAAGACAGAAAATGCTATGACCTCAGCTGCCCACACTTTCACGTGAAAGGCACGGAATGCTACATAAAGAGTGGCAAACAAGATAATGAATTTGGAGGAAATTCTATAAATTTTTTATACCAGACCGACAGAGAATTCAAAAGGAGCAGCATGGAGAGTGTATGGAACTGTATGCCAGATCCACTTGCATTCCAGAATTACAGATTCAATTACCCACCGAAAGGGAACTACAACTACGACAGACAACTGCCCTACAACAATCAGTACTGGTCAGAACAAACTCATTATGTCCACGCATAATGGGCTTGCCGAAAAAGTCTCCCATTCAAACTATCACTAATGGAGTAACCTCATTCATCTTTGCCAACATACAAGGACTGAAAACAAGAACAAACAACAAAGTACAGTTCATAAATGGCCTCCTCACGGAGTCAAATGCAGTATTTGGAGCTTTCACAGAAACCCATGCAGGGGATTTGTTGGACAGTGAGATCTGGATTCCTGGATATAACCTATACAGGTGTGATAGGAAAATTAGGTCACATGGAGGAGTGGGTCTGTATATTACGGAAGACCTTGTATGCTCGGAGGTCCTAAACGTTACAAATGAGGTGGTAGAGGTACTGGGATTAAAAATAGAGAAAATAAATTTAGTGATTATTCTAATATACAAACCGCCAGATGCAACGGCGGAGGAATTCACAGAACAGATAAGCAAAATAGAGAATAGCCTTGATAATTTAGAGAAACCGGTACCTGATATTATCTTCCTAGGTGACTTCAACTTGCCTAGTCTCAGTTGGAAAATTGCAAACAATAATATTATACCAGGAAATCTATCAGGACCTAACCAACCACAGATTAGAGAACTACTTAGATTCTGTGACAAATTTTCACTCAATCAGCAGATATCGGAGCCAACGAGAAATGAAAATATTCTAGATCGGGTCTTTACGAACAATGAAGACATTATCAGAGACTTTACGATATCAGATACCACATACTCAGATCACAAGCTCATTGAAGTGCAAACGACCATCAATACTCAGAATTGACCTAAAACGTTGATAAAGCGAGAGGGGCTATTCAGTAAATTCAATTTTAATAATAAAAGGATAGACTGGGAGATAATAAACAGGGAACTTACAAACATTCCATGAGGAACTGTTCTAAGTAATACAAGTCCTACAGAAGGAATAGAAAAACTGACTTCAGAAGCGTATCAAGTCTGTCTGAAACATGTTCCTTTGAGGAAAGCCAGAAAGAGATCTAACGTAGAAAGAGAACGCAGACGACACTATAAACGCAGGAAAAAAATAACGGAACTGCTTATGCAGACACAAATTTCCCGTCAAAGAAGGAATAATTTAAATAGGGAGATTGAAGAAATCGAGCGGAAATTGAAACACTCATATGAAACTAAAGAAAGGCAGTTAGAACAGAAAGCAATTCAGGAAATAAAGAAAAATCCAAAATATTTCTTCTCATATGCGAAATCAAAAGCAAAAACCACTGCCAGTATTAGACCTATTCGTACAAGTGAAAGTTCATACACGGAGGATGACAAAGAAATTAGTGAAATCCTAAAAAAGCAGTATGAGGACATGTTTAGCACTCCAATAAACAACATGAAGGTGGAATATCCAGACAATTTCTTTATGCGGGATATTCAATGTGGGATATTCAAACCTCTGTAAATATAACTGATAAACACGAGCGCACTAAATTTTGAAAGAGAAATTGAAAACATGCCCATGCACTCGGCCCCAGGTCCAGACTCATGGAATTCAATATTTATAAAGAAATGCAAAGTGCCGGTAACACAGGCACTCAGTATAGTGTGGAGGAGGAGCTTGGACATGGGGGAGATACCAGATGCACTTAAAGTAGCAGACATAGCCCCTCTACACAAGGGAGGGAGCAAAGCATTGGCAAAGAATTATAGACCAGTTGCACTAACATCGCACATCATAAAAGTATTTGAGAGAGTGATTAGGAGTCAGGTCACCAATTTCATGGAGACCAATGACCTTCACAACCCAGGCCAGCATGGATTTCGAGCGGGAAGATCGTGCCTCTCACAGCTACTTGAGCACTACGACAAAGTCACTGAGGCATTAGAAGAAAAACAGAACGCTGATGTGATATACACGGACTTCGCAGAGGCTTTCGATAAATGTGACCATGGCATGATAGCACACAAAATGAAGTCAATGGGAATAACCGGTAAAGTAGGACGCTAAATGCTCAGTTTTCTGTCAAACAGGACTCAGCGAGTAACGGTCAACCATATAAAATCTAGTCCAAGTGCAGTTAAAAGCTCTGTACCTCAGGGTACAGTCCTTGCACCGCTGCTTTTCCTTATTCTCATATCAGATATAGACAAAAATACAAGTCACAGCTTCGTATCGTCCTTTGCAGATGACACAAAAATCAGTATGAAAATTACCTCGGCTGAAGACATTGAAAAACTTCAAGCTGATATTACTAAAGTTTTCGACTGGGCATCAGAAAATAACATGATGTTTAACAGTGATAAATTCCAGGTACTCAGGTACGGTAAAAATGAGGACCTTAAACATAATACAGAGTACAAAACACAATCAAATGTACCCATAGTAGGAAAACAGCATGTAAAGGATTTGGGAATAATAATGTCTGACAACCTAACGTTTAAGGAGCATAACTAAGCAAATATTGCGACAGCCAGAAAAATGATAGGATGGATTACGAGAACTTTCAAATCCAGGGATCCCATCACAATGGTTGTACTCTTCAAGTCACTTGTGTTTTCCCGTCTTGAGTACTGCTCAGTACTCACTTCCCCCTTCAGAGCAGGAGAGATTGCTGAAATAGAGGGAATACAGAGAACATATACGGCACGCATTGACGCAATAAAGCACCTAAATTATTGGGATCGTCTCAAAGCCCTCCAAATGTACTCACTAGAAAGAAGACGAGAGAGATATCAAATAATATACACCTGGAAGATACTGGAGGGCCAAGTACCAAATCTACACAGTAAAATAACAACGTACTGGAGTGAACGATATGGAAGAAAATGTAGAATAGAACCAGTGAAGAGCAGAGGTGCCATAGGCACCATCAGAGAACACTGTATAAACATCAGAGGTCCGCGGTTGTTCAACGTCCTCCCAGCAAGCATAAGAAATATTGCCGGAACAACCGTGGACATTTTCAAGAGGAAACTAGATTTATTCCTCCAAAGAGTGCCGGACCAACCGGGCTGTGGTGTATATATATATAAATAATATATATATATAAATAATATATTTATATATAAATAATATATTTATATATATAAATAATACATTTATATATAAATAATATATAATAATATATTTAAGGGTAAAAAATCAAATAATTTATATTTCTTTTATTATTTACTAACAAATCAGCAAAAATACAAAAACATATGACCTATATAATTATATATATAATATATATATAAATATAAATGTGGGCCTGCGGGCCGCACCAAGCAACAGCCTAGTGGACCAAACTCTCACAAGTCAAGCCTGGCCTCGGGCCGGGCTTGGGGAGTAGAAGAACTCCCAGAACCCCACCCAGCAAACAATTTTAGGTTGCCACAACATATCTGGAAAGTATTTGAAAGGATTGGAAACGTTTGTTTTATCGTATCAGATACGATATTGTGTGTGAACTTAAATAGGTTTCCAAAACTTATAACCAAGACATATGTATCTAACACTAATTTGAGATGTTGTGGCAACTTTACACTCCTAACATGAGTCATTCATAATCCATTCATACACCAATATGAATCTCTTGTGAAATGTTTGAGCCTTATTTGAACCCTTTTCACATCTTTGTGTTTAAAGTTAAATTTCTTGAAATTAAATTATATTATTTTATATTATATTATTTTTATTATATTTTATTTTATAATGTATTATTATTTTTCTTATATTTTTTTATATTATATTATTGTTTTCAATTTAAATATTAAAACCAATTTAAGGGTAAAAAATCAAATAATTTATATTTCTTTTATTATTTACTAACAAATCAGCAAAAATACAAAAACATATGACCTATATAATTATATATATATAATATATATATAAATAATATATATATATATAAGTAATTTATATATATATATATATATATATATATATATATATATATATATATATATATATATATATATATATATATATATATATATATATATATATATATATATTAGTGTAATATATAAGGGTGTAGTGTAATAGTATATATATTATATATATATACTATTATAGATATATATATATATATATATATATATATATATATATATATATATATATATATAAAATATATATATATATATATTTATATATAAATAATATATTTATATATAATTAATATATTTATATATAAATAATATATTTATATATAAATAATATATTTATATATAAATAATATATTTGTATATAAATAATATATATATATATAAATAATATATTTATATATAAATAATATATTTATATATAAATAATATATTTATATATAAATAATACATTTATATATAAATAATATATTTATAAATAATATATATATAAATAATATATATATAAATAATATATATATATATATATAAATAATATATATAAATAATATATATATATATATATATATATAAATAATATATATAAATAATATATATATATATATATAAATAATATATATATGATAACCATCTTTGTAACCTATATGTAACTCCCTCTTTGTAACAAAGTTAAAATAAAGCAAATATATATGTGTACATACAAAAGAATGGGGGTGGTAGAAGATAATATTAGTGTTTAGTGAGTGACCACAAGGTCTCCTCTGAATACTTTTTATTTTCTTCACCGAGGCTATGGGTCCCCACATTGGCACCAGAGGTCTTCCTCACAAACTTTTTATATAATATAATTCCACAGTCTCCGTGGTGTAGTGGTAAGACACTCGCCTGGCGTTCCGCGAGCGCTATGTCATGGGTTCGTATCCTGGCCGGGGAGGATTTACTGGGCGCAATTCCTTAACTGTAGCCTCTGTTTAACGCAACAGTAAAATGTGTACTTGGATGAAAAAACGATTCTTCGCGGCAGGGGATCGTATTCCAGGGACCATAGGATTAAGGACTTGCCCGAAACGCTACGCGTACTAGTGGCTGTACAGGAATGTAACAACTCTTGTATATATCTCAACAAAAAAAAAATATATATATATATATATATAAATAATATATATATAAAGTTAAAACTAGCTAGTTATACGTAGATATATGATAACTAACCAATCCTACCAAACCTAACCTATCTAACCTATATATATATATATATATATATATATATATATATATATATATATATATATATATATATATATATATATATATATATATATATATATATATATATATATATATATTATAATATGTATACACACATATGTATATATAGGTTATATATAGGAATCTATATGTGTCTATTTATAGACACATATAGATTCTTCTATATAGACATTAGAGACGATTCAGCGGTACGCCATGCACTAGGCTCGCCACCATTTTCAGTATTCGTCATATCCAAGTCTGCTGTGTGATGCACATGTTTTCTTGCTTCACCACCCTGTAATGAAATATTGTTTGTTACTAATTGTTTTCAATAATACATTATTTTATTATATAATATTTAATTTATTAATCAAAAACCGTTTCCATATTATAGAAAAAAAAACTAAAACAAGAATCTATATAAAACTATAGAATAGAATAGAATAGAATAATAGAATAGAATCTATATAGAATCTATATATCATATATATATTTATATAAATAAATATATATATATAAATATATATATATATATATATATATATATATTTATATATATATATTATTGTATCCTGCATTATTCCAGCCCATTATTAGAGATAGTAGCCACCTCTTATTTTGGTTTTCTTTCATTATTAGTGCTCAGAAAATTAAATATATCTACATATTTAGTCAAAATGAGTTACATTATTTTATCTTATTCATAGCATAAATGTTCTCAAAGGTTACTAAAAAGAAATTGAATTAGACTACAGCAAATTGGCAAACTTTACCTTGTATCTGTTTCCACCGAGTTTGTTTGGGGCGTTCTTCAACATATCAGCAATACTTGTCTCAACATCTCTTTCAGTTGCATTAGTGTGGGTGTTGATACAGGCTTCTGGAAATTTATAACAATTAATTAATATATATAATTATAATTCACTTTGCCATTCCCCATTCCACAGTCCTCTCGTCCTTCCCACTTCCCCGTCCCCACATCCTCCCCACTATTCCCACTTCCCTGTCCCATCGTCCTCCTTACCATTTTCCCCTCCCCTGTCCCTTCTTCCTCCCCCACCATCTCCCATTCACCTGTCCCTTTGTCCTCCCCAGCATTCCCCTGTCCCCACCATCCCCAACTCCCCAGTCCCCTCGTCCTCCCCACCATTACCCTCTCCTCTGTCCCCTCGTCTTCCCCACCATCCCCCCCTCTCGTCCTCCCCACCATTCCAAACTACCTCATCCGATGCATTCTATAATGGTCTGATGCTTCCATCAGAAAATTGGGAACATCAAATGATCTGATATTCCCATCACTGAAAAATAAGAACAGCTAAAAAAATGAAATGAAAAAAATAAAAAAATAAACTATACTCATGAAATGAACATTATTGTAAACAACACAGCTCAATTTCAATGCAATGTCACACAAAATTATTAAATCAAAACGAAAATAAATTGAAATCTATGAAAATTCAAATTATCAATGCAATCGGAAATATTTAAATAATATCGCAACATAATATAGTGTGGGTTGCTCTTACGGTCAACAGACGGTGCTGTTTTTCAAAAAAGGCATGGTTTTACCTGTCACAAGTGTGGCATCTATACTTATACTCACGAAATGAACGGTATGGCAAACAACATAGCTCAATTGCAATGCAATGTCACAATAACATTTAATAACAATAATAACAATAACATTTAAATATACTTTAAGATATAATCTAGAAGAAAATAAGAACATTGAAACGGTTCATGAACTCGATTTCAATAAAGGACACTATGGGGAACTTTGAAAAACAGTTAATGAGTATAATTAGACAGACTTGTTGCTAGGCAGAGGAGTAAATAATGAGATATATGGCAAATTTTGCAAAATATACAGCACACAAACATTCATACCCAAACAAAGCAAAATGCTAGGTAAGAACAAAGCAGTTGGCCCGTAGGGAAAAGGAGATACCCACAAGACTGGAATACAAGTCATTAACAAGCACACAAGTACTACACCACACAACAACCGCACTACTACCAGAACTGGACGAATCACTACCAAAACAACACATTGCACATCACTACCAAAACAACACAACACAACACAAGCATTGGCAAAGAATTATAGACAAGTTGCACTAACATCCCACATAATAAAATTATTTGAGAGTGATCAGGAGTCAGGTTACTAGTTTTATATAGACCAATGACCTCCACAATCCAGGCCAACATGGATTTAGAGCAGGAAGATATTGAAATACCTCTTACAGCTATCTCTCATGTCCTCTACTTGTACAGTACAGCTACTTGACCATTACGACAAAATCACTGAGATATGAGATAATGATGACACTAACCTCATCTACTCAGACTCCAACCCACTCATATTAAATAATGATGTAAACAATAAATTAAAAAAAAATCCACTTATTAATGTCAACCAACAAACTCGCACTAAACATAGAAAGGACCTACAACATCTTACTTGGGAGCAAATCAACAAATGCAATTCATCTACAGTTACACAATGTTAACATCAGAAATAAAAAAGATGGTAAGTTCCTTGGTCTATACTTAGATCTGCCCGAAACGCTATGAGTGCTAGTTGCTTTACAAGAATGTATAACTTCAAGTCACTGTACTCTCCCCCAGTGTACCTTCTTGTATATAAAGAAAAAATAAATAAATAAACAAACACATAATAAATCAATATCTACTAAATTTTGTCTATTATGTAGCAAAGAAGCAGGTCTACGGAAGGCTTTTCTGTTGAGTTCGAAGCCCAGATTACTCGTGGTCTCTGAAATAAGTTAAGATTATAAGTATAAAATTTATAAAACCAAATAATAAATCCGGTATTGCTCAATTTCAGATGCAGACGTACTGAATGATATATCAGACTGTCAGCATGGTATTCGATCTGGAAGGTCCAGTGTAACGAATTTACTCAGTTTCTATGATCGAGCCACAGAGATCTATAAAGAATTCTGATCAAGAAAGAGATCTAGGGGTGGTTTTAGATAGAAAACTATAACCTGAGGATCATATTAAGAACATTCTGCGAGGGGCCTATGCTACACTTTTTAACTTTAGAATTGCTTTTAAATGCATAGGTCAAAAAGTTTTAAAAGTTTTTTAAACCTCTCGTGTATCATGAGTGTGGAAAAGCTTCAGATGGTGCATTCAGATGATGAATATTACCTAGTTCCTTCATCTGGGAAGAATGAACACATATTGGTGCATTCGGATGATAAAAACTAACTACTGTAGTTCAATTGATCAACAGACTGTATATCATATGCAGACTGTATGTGGATCTGCGGGCCACTCCAAACAACAGCCTGGTGGACCAAGCTCCACCAGGCCTAAAGCACAAAGTGGTCCACTGGCACCGGCAACTTCAACCATAAATGTTCTCAAAGCTTACTAAAAATGATTGAATTAGACTAGACTACAGCAATCTTAACCTTGTATCTGTTTCCACCAATCTTGTTCAGTACATGCTTCAACATATCAGCAATACTTGATATGTAAATATATCTCACTGTGTCATTACAATATGCACCTCCCAACTAGGACAGCATTTGTACCTGTTACAATAATGCATAAACTTTAAGGCAATAGAGTATAATGTATGTCTTTCAATCTCAACATTAGATTTTATAACTTTCTAATGTAATAAATAAATACCATTAAACTATTTTCTGTTTAACTGTTAGAAAAAATCAATTAGATATATGTACCAACGTATGTATGTATATATGTATGTATAGTGAAAAAATTTGGTTTGTCTTCCGAATGCACCATATCGGTAAATTTTTAATAATCTTTTAAAAATAGTAAATGCCACTATTTTTGCAAAATTATTACAAGATCTATTTTTCTAATAAGGGTTTGATAAAATACAGTAGACTGCCTACTGGTTTTTGGTTGCCAGTTTCCTCAAGTTAATTTCCGTGATTTACACACAAATTTATAAACATACAAATACATATACACACACACATATATATATATATATATATGTGTGTATATCACGAAAATAAACACGTGATTAAGAATGTGACAATGTCAGACCACGGAGGAAAAATGAAACAGGAAATTTCCTTAAGTACTTTCGTATATTAAATACATCTTCAGAAGGTGATGATGAAGAATACATCTTCACCTTCTGAAGATGTATTTAATATACGAAAGTACTTAAGGAAATTTCCTGTTTCATTTTTCCTCCGTGGTCTGACATTGTCATATATATATATATATATATATATATATATATATATATATATATATATATATATATATATATATATATATATATGTATATATATATATATATGTGCATATAAATAAAAAAACAAGTAAATGTAAATAATTTTACCTTGCACCTAGATCCACCAAGCCTGCATGGCGCGCGTTTCAGTACTTCAGAAATCTAGAACTATCTAGAATCTCTAATCTGCAATGAAACAATACATATTATTGCACTTACCAAAACATGGATCAATGTAGAAAATACAGAACTATTAGCTGAATATCAAATAAATGGATTTAATCTATTTCACACAGATAGATATATTAGATATTATATTATATTCCTTTCCTCCCTAGAATCTGGATGTAGCAGGTGCTCAATTGTCAAAAGTGAAAAATTTGGTTTATTTAACATACACGCCATAGACCGGCTTGGGAAAAAAAAGTTTGTAAAACCCAGGGGCCATAGACCGGCTATGAAAGAAAATTTGAGAAAACCCTGGGGCCATAGAACAGCTATTTAATCCCCTTGAACGGACCTGTGCATGGACCACTGAGGCATCGAAAAAAAACACGGGCCATAGACCGGCTTGGGAAAAAAAAGTTCGTAAAACCCAGGGGCCATAGACCGGCTATTTAATCCCCTTGAACGGACATGTGCATGGACCACTGAGGCATCGAAAAAAACACGGGCCATAGACCGGCTTGGGAAAAAAAAGTTCGTAAAACCCAGGGGCCATAGACCGGCTTGGAAAAAAAAAGTTCGTAAAACCCAGGGGCCATAGACCGGCTATGAAAGAAAATTTGAGAAAACCCTGGGGCCATAGAACGGCTATTTAATCCCCTTGAACGGACCTGTGCATGGACCACTGAGGCATCGGTTAATAATGTATTGACAGATGCAATATGTACTAAAATTCTAAAAATAAGTCATTCATTATATACAATGTGTGATAATTAAAGCTGGTGCATATAACATCCTTGTCAAGCACATGCAAAAGTGAACACTTCCAGAATTAGAGACATGCAGAAATGTAACATGTGGAAATAGAGGCATGCCAAAACAAAGACATGCATAAATTCAAATTCTTATCTAAATAATTTCTAGTGATTATTATATAAATTATTCCATCAGTACTAGATCAAATATTCAATACCATCCTCCCTTTGGAAAGAGTAATCATGTCCTGTTGGACATTAATTATATGTTGAGATATAATCTAAAAGAAAATAGGGACATTGAAATTGTTGTTAAACTCTATTTCAATAAAGGACACTATAGGAAACCTCGAACCCTGTATTACAAGAGTAAGTGAAAATATTGGAAAAAATAATTAAAGCTAAATGTGAAGAACACCTGGAGATATGGTGCCCATATCTAAAGAATCACATCAACTGGAAAAGGTATAGACATGCCAATAAGTGGCTCCCAGGTTAGAGGCATAAAATGCCAAAACTAGATGGTAGAATAAAAAGAAGATATTGTAAAAGGTAACCAAACAAATATGCCACAGAAATATTAGAAAATTAACTTTCGCAAGCAGCGTGGTAGACACGGTTGGAACAAGTTAGGTGAGAGGGTGGTGGAGGCCAAAACCATAATCATAATCATCTGTATCAAACCTTATTACAGGTAAAACCAGTAGGCAGTCTACTGTATTTTATCAAACCCTTATTAGAATAATAGATCTCGTAATAATTTTGCAAAAATAGTGGCATTTACTATTTTTAAAAGATTATTAAAAAATTTACCGATATGGTGCATTCGGAAGACAAACCCAATTTTTCACTTTTGACAATTGAGCACCTGCTACATCCAGATTCTAGGGAGGAAAGGAAGGACGATCTTACTGGATCCCATAGCCTCTCCGAGGCACAAACCAGGCTTTTACACAACCCCCCCCCCCCTGCACCCGAGCTCAATTGTCAAAAGTGAAAAATTGGGTTTGTCTTCCAAATGCACCATATCGGTAAATTTTTTAATAATCTTTTAAAAATAGTAAATGCCACTATTTTTTGCAAAATTATTACGAGATCTATTATTCTATAGAATAATGCATATAAATGCATATATGCATATAAATAAAAAACAAGTAAATGTAAATAATTTTACCTTGCACCTAGATCCACCAAGCCTGTATGGTGCGCGTTTCAGTACTTCGGAAATCTAGAACTATCTAGAATCTCTAATCTGCAATGAAACAATACATATTATTGCACTTACCAAAACATGGATGAATGTAGAAAATACAGAACTATTAGCTGAATATCAAATAAATGGATTTAATCTATTTCACACAGATAGATATATTAGATATTATATTATATTCCTTTCCTCCCTAGAATCTGGATGTAGCAGGTGCTCAATTGTCAAAAGTGAAAAATTTGGTTTATTTAACATACACGCCATAGACCGGCTTGGGAAAAAAAAGTTTGTAAAACCCAGGGGCCATAGACCGGCTATGAAAGAAAATTTGAGAAAACCCTGGGGCCATAGAACGGCTATTTAATCCCCTTGAACGGACCTGTGCATGGACCACTGAGGCATCGAAAAAAAACACGGGCCATAGACCGGCTTGGGAAAAAAAAGTTTGTAAAACCCAGGGGCCATAGACCGGCTATTTAATCCCCTTGAACGGACATGTGCATGGACCACTGAGGCATCGAAAAAAAACACGGGCCATAGACCGGCTTGGGAAAAAAAAGTTCGTAAAACCCAGGGGCCATAGACCGGCTTGGGAAAAAAAAGTTTGTAAAACCCAGGGGCCATAGACCGGCTATGAAAGAAAATTTGAGAAAACCCTGGGGCCATAGAACGGCTATTTAATCCCCTTGAACGGACCTGTGCATGGACCACTGAGGCATCGAAAAAAACATGGGCCATAGACCGGCTTGGGAAAAAAAAGTTCGTAAAACCCAGGGGCCATAGACCGGCTATTTAATCCCCTTGAATGGACATGTGCATGGACCACTGAGGCATCGAAAAAAAACACGGGCCATAGACCGGCTTGGGAAAAAAAAGTTCGTAAAACCCATGGGCCATAGACCGGCTTGGGAAAAAAAAGTTCGTAAAACCCAGGGGCCATAGACCGGCTATGAAAGAAAATTTGAGAAAATCCTGGGGCCATAGAATGGCTATTTAATCCCCTTGAACGGACCTGTGCATGGACCACTGAGGCATCGAAAAAAAACACGGGCCATAGACCGGCTTGGGAAAAAAAAGTTCGTAAAACCCAGGGGCCATAGACCGGCTATTTAATCCCCTTGAACGGACATGTGCATGGACCAGAGGCATCGAAAAAAAAACACGAGCCATAGACCGGCTTGGGAAAAAAAAGTTTGTAAAACCCAGGGGCCATAGACCGGCTATTTAATCCCCTTGAACGAACATGTGCATGGACCACTGAGGCATCGAAAAAAAACACGGGCCATAGACCGGCTTGGGATAAAAAAAGTTTGTAAAACCCAGGGGCCATAGACCGGCTATTTAATCCCCTTGAACGGACCTGTGCATGGGCCACTGAGGCATCGAAAAAAAACACGGGCTATAGACCGGCTTGGGAAAAAAGCAAAATAGCCGGTCTATGGCCCGGCTGATGGCTGTGCATGGATGGCTAATGGCTAATGGCTGTTAGTTATGGAGCTAGGTTAGACTATGTATGTTTAAATCTCTGATTTAAACAGAGCCGGCTAATGGCAGTTAGTTATGGAGCTAGGTTAGACTATGTATGTTTAAATCTCTGATTTAAACAGAGCCAGTGTTCAGTCAAATAACTGAATTTATCAAATCTTATCCTTGTATAATATACAAGCTGATGTGAGATCCCTGTCTGCAGGTGGACTGGAACTTCTATCAACTAATCCATACATCCCACCTGTCCCTTACAGCCCACAATCTATCATTAAGAAAACCATGTGAGAAATCTTTAAGGAATTCTGATAAAGAAAGAGATCTAGGGGTGGTTCAAAATAGAAAACTATCACCTGAGGACCACATAAAGAACATTGTGTGAGGAGCCTATGCCATGCATTCCAACTTCAACAGCATGTTGTGGGGTGCCCATATTGTGTGCCATCAAATCTTATCCTTGTATAATATACAAGCTGATGTGAGATCCCTGTCTACAGGTGGACTGGAACTTCTATCAACTAATCCATACATCCCACCTGTCCCTTACAGCCCACAATCTATCATTAGGAAAACCATGTGAGAAATCTTTAAGGAATTCTGATAAAGAAAGAGATCTAGGGGTGGTTCAAAATAGAAAACTATCACTTGAGGACCACATAAAGAACATTGTATGAGGAGCCTATGCCATGCATTCCAACTTCAACAGCATGTTGTGGGGTGCCCATATTGTGTGCCATCACATTTAAACCAACCAAGCCCACAAATACCTTACCTGGACCAGCATTACACCGTCTAACATACTCTGTCAGATGTAACAACTAAATTTGTGAATTCAAGACCTAATCTATTGCATAACACAGTGTTAGTACGAGAAAAACATTACTTACATTCAGAGCCGTGTTTTAAAATGGCGCGGACCTTGGTCTACTGACGCTCCAAACTGTGCGTTCGTTTGCGTATGATGAACGTGTGACAATTTACTACAACAATTATTTAATTATTCTTATTCTTTATTTTACTATTTTTAGGGTACATGAAATTTCCAACTTATTTGCACACAATAATATAATTGCATTGTCATAACCTTTATATATTACGGAAAATACGATGACATGAACAAAGTCAAAGTGAAGTTGAAGTCAAAGTCATTCGCCGAACGTATTAGTCATTTTTTTTCTCCCAAACGATAGGGGATAACAAATCCACAGAGAATATAAGTGTACAGTAAAGTCAATTTTATTCAGGAAAGTACATACATAGTTGATTTACAAACATAATGTTGGATTTATAGATAGAGCTAGTGTATACAATACCTAAAGCCACTATAGTAGGCATATAGCATTTCAGGCAACCGGGCAGTATATATGGACCCCTTACTCAAATCTCTGAATATGTTAGATATTAAGTCCCTGCACATACTCTCATGTGTATTTTATATATATAAAACGCTGCACTGTAATGTCAATCCTGACCTTAAAAGCTTCCTAAAAGGTTGTAACAGATCCCATGAGCACCACACCAGAAACAAATACCTATTTGATATTCCAAGAGTACGACTTAGTCAAACTAGAAATGCTTTACAAATCAAGGGACCTCGAATGTGGAATGACCTTCCCAATTATGTTAAAAACTGTACCTCTCCCAACCAGTTTAAGATAAATAAAGATAAATTTATAAGTTAAGAAAAATTCCACAAATCAACAACCCTGTTACTGACCCAGTATTTACCCAAGTCTTTCCTAAATCTAAACTTATCCAATTTATACCCATTGTTTCGTGTTCTATCGTGTGTTGACAATTTTAATACCCTATTAATATCCCCTTTGTTATATCCATTCAGGAAATTGTGGTTGATCTCGAACCCATTGATAATGTGACGACTTATACAGAATTTTGTAACTATATCATTAAGATTGTAACCAGCTTAGCTAAATGTAGTGTGGGGTTCAGTCCCTAAGCCCATATATGTGCCTCTCTAACCATTTAGGTTACAGGGCAAAAACATAAAAACAAAGGTAACTGCAGAAGGCCTATTGGCCCATACCAGGCAGCTCCTATCTATAACAGATAAACACTAAGTACTACCTAATTAACTCAATGTAACCTACCTAACCACCAAAATGTCAATCCATATCTTTTATTTTAAACAATGCTGTTTTGTTGACCAAATTGTATTTATACTCTTTTTCTGTCATGTTTCTCCCACCCCTGTTTTTTCCCTTTTTTCTTATTTTTTCTCAACATAATTCATACTTTAATTAGGCGGATCAGGACATCACCTGATCAAACACATTAAACATCGTTTGACCACCATCAAACACACACATTTCGTGTGTGTTTGACGCTCACTGATATGTACCAGCGTTGTTTTATATATGGTGCTATTCTATCTTACGCTTTGTTGCTCTTTTTTACCTACGAGCTCATAGAACATTCTATTGCGAAAACATTGGCACAAAAATGAATGACGTACATACAATAATAATGTCAGGACAGTGAAATAATTATAAACTTTCAAAGCGCTGTATCGCCCATGTGTCGTCATGTCACCAATACTGGGTAACAGTTCCGCCACTTCCCACACTCTTGCGGGTGGGCAGCGACCATTATTCTACGTTTATATTCATATCACCGTGTTGGGAATTTCATTACGAGTACATTGATACCAAAATTAAAGCTGTAGGACAAGTGTGGAAGTGATAACAATCCCAAGAGTAAAAACATTTTGTTGCTCTTGGGCACTCACGGCGAGTCATCTACGTAGGTATTTATTGGGCGCTGGTATTCATATAACTTTTGGTGACCGTTTTTACTGATGTTCTTCTAGAGAATGTTATTGCGAACACGTTGGTACCAAAATGAAATACATAGCTCGAGAACTAAGGTCAGGAGAGTAAAAAGAGTATACACATTTTTGTTTTGACGCTTATTGTGAGTACCCATCGCCTGCCTAGAAACTGGAATTAAACTGGAAACTGGAACTAGTAATTCCATCTATCATCATACTATCATACAAGAGGAGCCACACATCTATGGATCATCCAATAAAATCAGCAGACTTCTAGATGTTACTACTGCTTGGCTTAGACTCGGTTACAAGTATCTCTGGGAATTCTCATTATCTGCTGATGTAGACCTGACCAAATGTAAACTGTGTCAACAAAATTATTCGCACACCCTCCGTCACTATGTGATGGAGTGCGAAAAAATACATGAATTTAGAGACAATTCTATAACCAATGTTCCAGCGATGTGTCAATATTTCATTCAAAATGATCTGCTACCAGAAATTTTAGCCAAATATCCCCAGTTTGCTAACTGTAGATAACAACTAAGTGATTGTAACCTATCCACCGCTGCCCACTGGATGGGGGGCGGTGTGCAGGACAAACATATAAATTTTGATACTAGCTCTCCACATATGTCAGTTGCTTAATTTAGAACCTGTACTTGAGGTCGATCTCGAACCCATTGTTGATGTGATGACTTATATTGAATTTTGTAACTAGCTCATCAAGATTGTAACTTGCTTAGCTAAATGAATTGACGGGGTTCAGTCCCTGAGCCCATTATGTGCCTCTGTAACCCTTTCCACAACCGCCCACAAGATAGGTATGGGGTGCATAATGGGGTGGGGTGACTTGGCCAAACGTGCCACATCAAAACCACAAGTTGACATTGAATGTGAATTAACAATGAGACAAGTAAGATTTATACTAATACATTTATACTAACTCTGTTGAGCGTTGACCATTTATACATCAAATCTGTTGATGTGAGCACTTTAGTTTAGTCTGCCGTCTAAAGAAAAAAAGAGCATATCAATGGTATATCACAGAAAATGAATTTATCATAAACTCATGTATTTGTCTTATCATATTGAACTGCATTCATATTTTTAATATATAACAATATGAATATACAAATTTCTGTAAATCCCCTACCATGTTGGAATCTGTGGAAATGAATGAGCAAATGTGCTGGCTGAAGGCGCTGAAGGAAACCACATTGGTTTCATTTTGGATACAAATGTCCATGGAGATTCAAAATGGAAACTAATTATATAGTTGAACCTGCAGAGAGGAGTTTAAGAATCTGTGTGGAGAGTGATGGACACAGCCTTCACAATTATACTTCAGAGAATGTAAACATCTAAGAGTCATTAGAAATATGTGTAGAATAATAAACCCTACATTGTTTGAGTTAGGGAAAACACCATTTGTGATATATAGATACTAGCTGTTCCTAATGATTCACCCATTTTGCACCAGCAAGATAACATATAAGATTTTAAGAGTTGACGAATGTTAATATTCTTGTTTGATAAACTGTGAACTTGAGACATAGTTAATAAGAACATTCCAATTATAACACAACAAAAAGTTTTCAGATTCTTTCACACCACTTTCCAGCAACTTATATAATTTATATAAATTATTTTAGGGAATAATACATAAATTATATATTTAAACATGATATAGTGTTTAGTGGAATGCATAAGGAGTCAAATTGTGTTAAAAAGAGCAGTTTTTAGATAAATTTGGAAAACTACTTTTTTCTGTTCATATTATAACTAAATGGATTTTAAAGGTTTCACTCAGCCAATATATATCATTCACAATTTATTAATGAATTTTACAAAAAAACACCATAAATTTTATATTTAAACATGTAAAAACTATTTGTTTTACATTTGGAAGAAAATAATTGTAGAAAAACAATTTATAATTAAACCTTTGTGTTTGGATTTTTTGAGTAAAAGTTTCTCAAAGGCTCTCCTGCACCATTCTCAATGCAAATCATTCCCACACCTATGGGAAGAGATAGGCGAACGTTGTGTAGATGATTTGTGTTTGCTGGGCATCAACCAGGTATCATTAGTATATTTTGGTAGCAGTCTTTCCTGTAGACATATATTATTAAATATGACCGAAAAAGTAAGATTAATAATTCTAACACGAATTTTCTCAATATTTCTTATGTTTCTTTTCACTATTGATAGTAATTGAAAAATCAATTCTCCAAAATTCATTTTTATTTCTAGTCTGACGCAACACTTGAACGCGTTTCGTAATAACTTATTACATTTTCAAAGACTTTTAGTTTACACACACACTACTATAACCTGCAAACACAAAACAGAGTTCTTACTATGCTATGATTTAAACTTTCATTTTAAAAGATTGATTGATTAATTTAAGCCACCCAAGAGGTGACACGGGCATGAATAGCCCGTAAATGGTACAATTTTTTTTCTCAGTATTCTGATGTTGCATTTAATCATCAAGCTGTTATCGCGGGGGCGGATACTGCTTCACTATTTTTATGAGGGTGACCCGCTGCTGGACACCTTTGTTGACCAGGAGAGTGGCTGTGTTGATGGCTTCAGGGTGGCCACTGCATGATTCAGGAACTCTTAAAGCTCTTCTAAGGTCATTGGTTGCTTCACATTCCAGAATATAGTGAAGTAATGGCTTTTCTGTGACAGTTTGGCAGAAGATGCACTCTCTCTGTCGGGGTTCACCAATCTCCCAGTTGCATCTGTAACCTAGACGTAGTCTATATAACCTAACTGCTATTTCCCTGTGGATTCCTTTTGGGATATTTAACCTTTCTAATTTGGTTGCCTGAAGATACCATGTTGCAGATGGCGAGCCTTCAGCTATTCTCTGGTGAAGGTAGGCTTTGTTGAGATGTGAGAGTTTTTTGGTGATGATGTTTTTTATGTTCTCTAGGCTGGGTTGAATTGTTTTATGTATCACTGGATGACGAGTTGCCAATTTAGCAATTTCATCAGCTTTTTCATTTAATGGGATTTCAATATGGGATGGGATCCAGTTTAAGGTTATGTTGAGTCCTTTGCCTTTAGCAACTGCTCCAAGATACAAAATGGTGGTAATTATTTCCACGTTATCTTTCCACTGTTTTTGTCCTAGTATTTGAAGTGCAGCTTTTGAGTCTGTGTATGATTGCCTTTTGAGTGTTTTGTGCAATCACATATGCGAATGCCTGTTGTATGGCAAACAGCTCAGTTTAGGTTGATGATACTAGATCAGTCTCCAATATGCCTGTACGCTGGCCGTGCAAAGAGCAGCGCCAGCACTCTCATATTCTGTGTCCACCGATCCGTCTGTGAAGATGTGGGTGGCTCCTGCTACTGCTATGCTATACATTTGCTCTTCTATTATGCGCCTTAGGATTGTCGGATCATAGGCAGCCTTTTTCATTGGGAGACTTTCTATTACAATTTTGAAAGTAGGCTCTTCCCACGGTGCGGAAGGAGTGTAATTTGGGTGTGGATGATCACCCTCTCTATCAAGAATCATGCTTTTTAAATGTAGTCTGTTTACGACTTTTCCTGCTCTTGCAGCCCAAGAGTTTCCATTGTTTTGGCCTAGTCCAACCACCAAGGCCTGCCGTACTGGGATTGGATCAGAAGAAATAATTATCTTACTGATAATTGTAGCTGTCCTTTGTGATATTCTTTCTTGTAGAGAGGACAGACCCGTCTCCAGTCTAACAGTTTCAAGCCTGGTCCACATGGGGGCTCCCAGTGCGGCTCTCATAGCATTGTTTTGGGCAACTTCAAGCTTTTTCCACTGTTGGTGTAATAGATTTAAGAGTGCAGGTGCAGCATAATCGATCACTGATCTGACTGCCTGTATATAGTATGTGCGAAGGACTTGCAGATTGGCTCCTCCAGAGAGGGAGGTTAGCGACCTGAGGATTGCTGTCTGGGCTGCAGTTCGCTCTCTCAAGTAAGTGACCTCAGCATTAAAATTCATGTGTGTGTCCAGGATGATTCCTAGATACTGATAGGTGTCGACCCATTCAATTGGTTGACCCTGTACTGTGAGTTGGATGTTGGGCTTCGCTATTTTTATGGGCATGGCCTTTGACTTTGAGGGGTTGAGTTTGATCCCAATCTGTTTGCCTCTTTACTGATGCAGTCTAAGCATTTGGGTGCAAGGCGCGCCGCATCCCTTCCTTTTATGATGATGACAAAGTCGTCCGCGTAGTTTAGCAGCCTGCAGTGATGTGGAAGTTTCAACCTCATTATTCTTTCCATTAAACAGTTGAAGAGAAGAGGGCTGAGAATACCTCCTTGCGGTGTACCATTTTCATGTCTTTTGTACTCAGAGACTGTGCCATGAAGTTTTACTCTTGCTTCTCTGTTTATGAGACAGTTTTTGGTCCAGGAGAGCAGGTTGCCTCTGACCTCTTTGTCAATGAGGCAGCTGAGAATAGCTGGGGCGCTAGCCAGTTCAAAGGCTTTTTCGAGGTCCAGGAATATCAGCATTCCTGGTCTGTCATTCAAGTGGGCTACCAAAGTTGTAATACATTCCACTGTGCCAACCTTTCTTCTATAGGCATACATATCATGGTGCAGTTTAGGCATTTTCCACTCCAGTCTGTTGAGTGCCATTCTGTCAGCCGTCTTGGCTGCACAGCTTTGAAGAGAGATGGGCCTGGGATTAGCTGGATCTTTGGGTTTTGGGATCGGCACTATGTCTGCTCTATTCCAAGCAGAAGGTCTAGTTTGAGAAGTCCAGGCTAAATTAATTAACCTTAGGTATGCAGCGTCTCCCTCTGGGCCGAGGTTTCTAATCATTTTATAGGTTATTTTGTCGGCCCCAGGGGATGTATCATTGGAGTTTTTCTTAGCCCGATTGAGCTCATCCAGTGTGAAGGGGCATTAGTGTCAGAGACTTCTTCACATGCTGTAAGGATTCTGTGCCACCTTTCTTCCTCTAGTCCGGTCTGTACTGCTAATACATCTGGTGGAAGTTGATTGCTGGCTGCTCTCTCTGCAAACCTGGTTGCCAGTACTTCGGCTTCCTGTTGAGGATCCTTGGGGTATGGAGCTTTAGGTGTTTTATTCCCTTTGGCTCGGTGAATTTGTTGCCACATCTCTCCGAGAGAGGTGTGTTCATTCAGGTGTGAACACCATTCCAGCAACTTTTGTTCTTTTATTTGTCTGGTCTCTCGATGCACATGTTCCTTGACCTCACAAAGTAAGATCCTGTTGCGGTCACTTGGCTGTTTTTTGTATAGCTTTCTTGTTCTGTTGAGTCTATGGTTGAGTTCTCTGACACGTTCGCAATAGTACAAATGATCTTTATGGTGTCCGGTGGACTGTTTTTTCGGTGGGATTGAGTGGTTGGCTGCACTTTGAATCGCTTTGACAAATTCTTGTTCTGCCTGATTAATGTCTTCGGGAAGATCATAGTTTCTTTGCCACTCTGAAATGAGGTTTTGAAATCGGTCCCAGTTTGCTAAAGCAAAGTCCCAGGCTTCAGATGGAGGCGGAGGTGGGGTGGGTAGGTCTAACTTAAGATCAATTTGGACCCCATAGTGGTCGCTTGTGAGTGTGGGCTCAACCGATCATGTTGCTACATCTCTTAGGGAGGCTGAAACGAAGGTTAGGTCTAATCTGCCTCCTTGGATGTGGGTAGGTTCATTCTTGTTTAGGATTTGTATTTCTGGAAGCTGGTCTAGTAGATGTGTAATGTGAATGCCGGCTTCATTTGTTGTGTTCGAGCCCAGTGCCAATCGATGATGGGCATTAAAATCTCCACAAATGATTGTGCGTGTTGTTGTCGCGTGTCCAAATAACACAGAGAGATCCATTTCAGCATGTGGAGACCTGTACACATTAAACACTTCAAGTTTGTCGTGTCTTAGCTCAATGGTTACTCCCATTACCTTTGTCCCTGCTCCACAATTGGGTGGGCTGGTTATGGACTTGGAGATCAGGTCACATTTTACATAGACTGCACATCCCCTGGATTGCCCATTGATCCATGGAAGGAAGAAGCCTCGATAGCCTGAGATTTTAGGTTCTGATCCGGCTCGAAGCAAGCTCTCCTGTAGTATCAGGTTGTCTATGCCCTTGGTTGCTGCTATGCATTGCAAGTATTGCAATTTAGTGCGCAGTCCTGGCGCATTCCATAGCAGGATTTTTAGACCTCTAGGTTCTTGGAATTTGCTGATAATTCCGTGGTATCCATGGAGTCTGATGAACACGCTGTGGAAGTTGCAATTGGTGTATAGGTTCTTAGTGGACCTGAAATTGACTCATCAATGTCGCTTTCCGACGAGTTGGACTCTATCTGTTTTTTTATGGGGGTGTCTCCTGCCCTGCTGTCTTGACGGTATGGATATTACATCTTCGAATTTCTTGAGCTTGTGCTCAATTGTCTTCCGAGTCTCTGTGGTTTGCTTGATTCCATGTGATGACAGCAGACTTTCGATCAACTCGGTGACCAAAGTTTTGAGCATTGGCCAGAGAGCGTCCAGTTCTGTGGGAGCACTATTTAATGCTGCGCAGGTTTGGGGCCTAGTAGCTTTTAGACCCTTCTCGGTGGTAACTTTGACACTTGAATTGCTACTCCTATTGGCCCCAGTGTGCTTACTGGATGAAATGGGAGGCCGACTGCTTTGAACATGATTCTTGTGTCCTCCATCTTTCTTTTTGTCCTGGACAGAGGTCTTCTCACCCTTCACCATGGCCGATGGTGAAGGGCCGTGTGCCCCCCTCTTCCTGAATGGGTAGACCCCACGCGGTTTTTGTGGGCAGGGGAGCTGGTATTCGTTTTGTTGGGGGTTTCGGCTCCGCTGTAGGCGTAGTGGGGTTAGTTTGAAGCCTTTTGAGCCTTTCAGGGCATTTCAAGTTCCAGGCATGATGTGCCTTGGAGCAATTTGGGCACTTTGCCTGAACTTTTTTAATTATAAAGCTTTCATTTTATTTTATACCCGCATTTTGGGTGAGGTGATATATTACAACAGTTTTGATGAGGTGAACAAAACTTTCAACACTGGACAGAACACGAAACAATGGGTATTAATTGGGTAAATTGAAGGCAAGAATGGAAGTAACTGCAGAGGGCCTATTGGCCCATATTTCTTGATGCTTCTATATTGGAGTGGAGTCTTGAAGTGGGTAGAATATAGTTGTGCAATAATTGGCTGTTGATTGCTGGTGTTGACTTCTTGATGTGTAGTGCCTCGCAGATGTCAAGCCGCCTGCTATCGCTGTATCTATCGATGATTTCTGTGTTGTTCCCGAAGATTTCTCTGGTGATGGTCTGGTTGTGGGAAGAGATTATATGTTCCTTAATGGAGCCCTGTTGCTTATGCATCGTTAATCGCCTGGAAAAAGATATTGTTGTCTTGCCTGAGTACTGAGTTCTTTGAGGCTTACAGTCCCCAAGTGGGCATTTGAAGTCATAGACGACGTTGGTCTCTTTTAAAGCGTTCTTCTTTGTGTCTGGAGAGTTTCTCATAAGTAGGCTGGCCGTTTTTTGGGTTTTATAGTAAATCGTCAGTTGTATCTTCTAATTTTTGTTTGTAGGGATAACGTTTCTATTAACAATATCTTTCAGGACCCTTTCCTCCGTTTTATGAGCTGTGGAAAAAAGTTCCTGTAAAATAGTCTAATAGGGGGAATAGGTGTTGTGTTAGTTGTCTCTTCAAAGGTGTCATGGTGTTTCACCTGCCCTCTTATGATGTCTTCAAAGAAATAAAAATGAATTTAGGAGAATTGATTTTTCAATTACCGTCAACAGTGAAAAGAAACATAAGAAATATTGAGAAAATTCGTGTTAGAATTATTAATCTTACTTTTTCGGACTTTTTCTTATTAATCTTACTTTTTCTTTTTCTTTTTCAGGAGGCATATAAGATTTTAGGCTTTATTAGCGTATCTTTGTTAATTATACAATATATCGGCAAGTGCGTAGGCGTCTGCACTCCATGCCCGACAAGCTACTGAGCACTACTATAAAAACATATGTATCTTCACTTGAGCTATAAATATGTCAATTGTAATGTATTTAAAATGAAGCTCTTATTTCTATCTTGCTTAAGACATATAAAACATTTGTGTTTATTAACGAATTTACGTGAAATAAACATTGATCTGAGAGAGAGTTGCTCTGTCGTTCAGTCTGTACGGGGTGGGAGCTCCATAATTTGTAAAATACATGTATCTTCATTAGAACTTTAAATATGTCTATGGTAAAGTGTTTAAAGTGAAGCTTATATGTCTGCCTTTCTTGAGACATATAAAACATATATGTTTATTAACGAACTCACATGAAATAAACATTGTTCTGAGAGAGAGTTGCTCGGTTGATCAATCTGTCCGGGGTCGGAGCTCGGCTATTATAAAAATACACGTATCTTTGCTTTAAATCTACATATGCCCATGGTAAGGTATTTAGAATGAAGCTTATAATTATATCTATCTTGTGACATATAAAACTGAGATTTCTGAAAACTGAGGTTCTGAGATTTCCTGCCCGAAACGCTTCGCGTACTAGTGGCTTTAGAAGACTGTAATTACCATATTATGTATCCTCACATTCCCAATGTACCTTCTTGTATATGCATAAATAAATAAATAAATAAATGAATGCTGCGGTTTTTGAGCTCGACGAGCGATGAAAACTGCCCCTTTTATAAAACTACAAACATCATCAGTTTTACTTAAAATATTTGTCTGGTAGAAGTTTTACATATAGATCGCGTTTTTGTCTTTCTTCTGACTAATAAATCATTTTGGTTTAATAAGTCATCAAGATGTTTTCAACAATATTCTTTCGGCGTTCGTCTTTTCCAACATGGGCGACCCTTTTGGAAACGCGATACTTGGGTTAACCCATCCCATAGTTGGGTCTGTTTCCATTATGGTTCGGAACAACACTCCCCTCATCTACTCTAACCCCAACCCACATACACTAAATGATGTTGTTAATAATAAACTAAAAAAAGTCCACTTATGGATGTCATCCAATAAACTAACACTTAGCATAGAAAAGATCTACTACATTTTATTTGGAAGCAAATCTACAAATGCAATTCAGCTTCAGATAATGTAAACATTAGCAATAAAAATGATGGAAAGTTTCTTGGCCTATTCCTATACAAGAGACTCAACTTCAGCACCCACATACAACACATAACTAAGAAAGTCTCTAAAACAGTTGGGATACTCTCCAAAATCAGATATTATGTACCTAACTCTGCTCTCATCTCTCTATATTGTGCATTAATCTATCCGTATCTTAATTATGGTATCTGTGCATGGGGTTCAACCACTGCAAACCACCTCAAGTCCATCATCATCGAGCAAAAATCTGCTATCAAAATAATAACAAATTCTACTTTCAGACAACACTCAGCCCCCTTGTTTAACTCCCTTAACATGCTAAACATAATCTCACTCCACAAATTTTCTTGTGTCAATTACATTTACAAAACCCTGTTCTTAAACGCAAATCCTGCTCTGAAACTTTCCTTGGACAGATGTAATAGGACCCATTATCACCACACCAGAAATAAATATATCTTTGATATCCCCAGAGTCAAACATAATCTGTGTAAACACTCCATGAAAATAAACGGACCCAGTCTACGGAACTCACTCCCTAATGAATTGAAAAGCTGTCCAACTTTTGCGTCATTCAAAAAGAAAACTAAAAAGTACCTAATCTCATCTGCATAGTTTTTTTTACCTTGTTGCTTTAAAATTGCACTGTATCTATTGCTACCCAATCTCCCTATCTTTATGTACCCAATCCGAACATCTTTACCATCGTGATCATTGCTGTCTTCTTATATGTGCTATCAATCTGCTGTACGGTGTCTGTTAATCTTGTTTAAATTACCAATCAAGTTGACAATGTAATCAACCAGAGCTTTAATAAACCAATGTGCTTTAATATACTTACTATTCTCTCTCATCTCATTTTTTTTCTTGCAATGTATCTGTTATCATTTTATTAATTCTGCTAGAATTTACCTACTTAAAATTATCTGTTAGATTAAGGACCTGCCCGAAACCCTGCGCGTACTAGTGGCTTTACAAGATTGCAAATACTATGCTATGTATTCTCTCTAACCCAATGTACCTTCTTGTATATAAATAAATAAATAAATATATAAATATACATTGACTTGCATTCACAATGTAGTTATATATTTTTCAAGTATTTAAAATGGGTTATGAAAATACACACATTGGTACATTATTGCAAAGGTATAATACTGTATACATATATATATATATATATATATGTATATATATATATATATATATATATATATATATATATATATATATATATATATATATATATATATATATATATATATATATATATATATAAATTGTTGCAAGTCGAGCAACAAATATTTTACATGGAACAACAAATGGGATTGGAAAAGCAGTATTGCCACCTCTGCTATACAGAAAAAATAGACCCCAGACACAACCTGTGGGTAGTAATGGACCCCCATATCGACACTATGAGGGGTAGTGGACCCCATAATAACACTATGAGCGGTAGTGGACACTATACAAACACTATAGCGAACTCATAGCGAACATGGACATAACACCACCAAAAAGCAAGAAACTTTCATTTAGGCTACACAGTGAATCAGCTTTAGACAATCTTACAGAGGCACTTTACAATATTAACTGGGATTCTGAATTCAATAATACCCATGATATAAATTCATTAGCTAACCTCTTCATCTCCAAAACTCTAAGCCTCTACAACATTCATTGTCCCCTTCTTACCAAGCAAGTAACTGACAAAAGATTAAACAATCCATGGCTCACAAGTGGCATTCTCAACTCAATCAACAAGAAACATGAATATGAAAAGAAAGTTAGGATTGGCCTAGTTTCAAAGGAAGTAGCTAAAAGGTACTCATCAATGCTTACCAGTATCATAAGAAAGGCAAAACTTGCATATTATGTCAATAGATTCAATGAAGCAAAAGGCAACATGAAAAGCACTTGGAAAACTATCTCTAGTATCCTAGGAACTAAACAACACTCACATAACCAAATAAAACTCTACAAGGATGGGGGTATACCGTCAACTGACTTAGAAATGGCAAATGAATTTAATAGTTTCTTTTCATCGGTTGGTGCTAATCTTGCCAGTAAAATCCCACAGACTCAGACACATATTAACACATATCTCTCAGGCAGCTATCCAAACTCTCTTCTCCTTTCACCAATCAGCCCGGCAGATGTTGTGTCCATCATACATTCTCTAAAAACCAAGGCAGGGAACACCAGTGAAATTCCGTCCATTGTGTACAAGAGAGCCTCCCATGCCCTTTCCTCACCCATAGCACTACTGTTCAACAAATCTATAGAGTATCACACCTTCCCTGATATCCTCAAAAAAGCAAGAGTAACGCCAGTCCATAAAGGAGGCAATCCGGCGGACATAAACAATTATAGACCAATATCAAATCTACCCATTCTATCAAAAATATTTGAAAAAATTATTTACAAACAGCTCTATTCCTACCTCGTAAAATTCGACATACTCAGCCCCTGCCAGTTTGGCTTCCGGTCCCAAAAGAGCACCAATGATGCAATCATTAGTCTCCTTGACATTATCTACTCAGCCCTTGACAAAAATGAGTTTCCGATTGGACTCTTCATTGACCTAAGAAAAGCCTTTGATACTGTTAATCACAACTACCTCTTACTTAAACTCCAGCATTATGGAATCCGAGGCCTTGCCCTTGACTACATCCGATCCTATCTTAGTGACAGACACCAATATGTAACCATCAATGATACAACTTCTTCCACTCTACCAATTACCGTTGGAGTGCCACAGGGCAGCATCTTAGGACCTCTTCTATTTCTTATATATATAAACGATCTGCCTAATGTCTCTAATATTCTCAAACCTATATTGTTTGCTGACGATACTACCCTTATCTACTCAAACCTCAACCCACATACACTAAATAATGTTGCGAATAATGAATTAAAAAAAGTCCACTTATGGATGTCAACGAACAAACTAACATTAAACATCGAAAAGACTTACTACATCTTATTTGGAAGCAAATCATCAAATGCAATTCAGCTACAGATAGACAACATTAACATCAGTAATAAAAATGATGGCAAGTTTCTTGGCCTATTCCTAGACAAGAGACTCAACTTCAGCACCCACATTCAACACATAACTAAGAAAGTCTCTAAGACAGTTGGTATATTCTCCAAAATCAGATATTATGTTCCTAACTCTGCTCTCCTCTCACTATATTATGCACTAATCTACCCCTATCTTAATTATGGTATCTGTGCATGGGGGTCTACCACTGCAAACCACCTTAAGCCCATCATCACACAGCAAAAATCTGCTATCAGAATAATAACTAACTCTGCTTTCAGACAACACTCAGCTCCCTTGTTTAAATCCCTAAACTTGCTAAATATTAACTCCCTCCACACATTCTCTTGTGTCAACTACATTTACAAAACCCTGTTCTTAAATGCAAACCATGCTCTGAAACTCTCCCTGGACAGATGTAATAGGACCCATTATCACCACACCAGAAATAAATATCTCTTTGATATCCCCAGGGTCAAACTTAATCTGTGTAAACACTCTATGCAAATTAAGGGACCTAGTCTATGGAACTCACTCCCTAGTGAATTGAAAAACTGTAAAACTTTTGCCTTATTTAAAAGCAAAACCAAAAAGTACCTAACTTCATCTATTTAGTTTCCTACACTGAGCTTTAAATTTGCTCTGTACCTAGTGTTACCCAATCTCCTAATTTTTATGTAATATCAAACAACCTTATAATTGTGTTCATTGCTGTCTTCTTTTATGTGCTAGCCATATGCTGTATTGTGACTACCAATTTTTGTCAACTACCATCCAAGCTGTCATTGCAATCAATCTTATATTGTTTCTGCTGTATTGTGCCTACCAATTTGTTGTCAACTACCATTTTAAGCTGTCATTGCAATCAATCATAGCTACCTATGTGCTTTAATATACTGTACCTATAATTTTCTCTCATCTTTTTTTTCATTCCATGTAATCTGTTATCATTTTTTTGTCTATAAATTTTGCAAGTATTTACTTCCTTAAAATTTTCTTAGATTAAGGACCTGCCCGAAACGCTGCGCGTGCTAGTGGCTTTACAAGACTGTAATTACCATATTTGTATCCTCACATTCCTTATGTACATTCTTGTATATGCATAAATAAATAAATAAATAAATAAATACTATGGGTGGTAGTTGACTTCATAGCGACCCTGTGGGCGGTAGTGGACCCCCTGCCGACCCTGTGGGCGGCAGTGGACCCCCTACCATTCAAACCCTGTGGGCGGTAGTGGACCCCTACCGACCCTGTGGACGGTAGTGGACGCCCTACCGACCCTGTGGGCGGTAGTGGACCCCCTACCGACCCTGTGGACCCCATATCGACCCTGTGGACGGTAGTGGACCCCCTACCGACCCTGTGGACGGTAGTGGACCCCCTACCGACCCTGTGGGCGGCAGTGGACCCCCCTACCAACCCTGTGGGTGGTAGTGGACCCCTACCGACCCTTGGACGGTAGTTGATGCCCTACCGACCCTGTGGGTGGCAGTGGACCCCATACCGACCTTGTGGGCGGTAGTGAATCCCTTACCGACCCTGTGGGCGGTAGTTGACCCCCTACCAACCCTGTGGGCGGTAGTGGACCCCCTACCGACCCTGTGGGCGGCAGTGGACCCTATATACTAATCCTGTGGGCGATACTGGACCCTATACTCATGCTGTGGGCGGCAATGGACGCCATACACATCCAGTAGGTGTTATTTATTTATTTATTTATTTATTTATTTATATATATACAAGAAGGTACATTGGGTTTGTGAGAATACATTGGATAGTACAGTATTTACATTCTTGTAAAGCCACTAGTATGCGCAGCATTTCGGGCAGGTCCTTAATCTAGCAGATAACTTTAAGTAGGTAATTTCAATCAGAATTGATAAATGATAAAGATACATTACAAGAGAAAAATGAGATGAGAGAGATAAGTAAGTATATTAAAGCACATTGTTATTGGACCCCATACTTTTTCTGTGGGTGGTTGGTGCCCCATACCCATCCTGTGTGTGATAGTGGACGCCATACTCATCCTGTGGATGGTATTAAACCCCATACCCATCCTGTGGGTGGTTGTGAGCCCCATACCCATCCTGTGGGTGGTAGTGGACGCCATACACATCCAGTGGATGGTGTTGGACCCCATACCCTTCCTGTGGGTGGAAGTGGTCCCCATACCCATCCTGTGGGTGGATGTGACCCCCATACCCATCCTGTGGGTGGTATTGGACCCCTTACCCACCTAACAGGTGGTATTGGACCCTATACCCATCCAATATTTGGTATAGTAGACACCATACCATGCTGTTTGCTGTAGCTTACCCTATAAACATTCCAACGTAACATCGTTTTCTGTTAACGTTCCTACAAAACATTCTTTAAAGTTTTTTAAAGCACAAACTATGGTATAAAATATTGATTGGTGAAGCACTGTTATTCTATGTAATAATTTATAGTGCTTATTATAATTTACTAAGAACAACTAATATTTCTCAAAACAAAACTACGAGCCTTCAATAGGATATAGCTGATCTGTAATATTATAAGAGCATGGACAATAGAAGGTAAATTTCACAACCCATGTGGGACATGAAAACTACAATTTTCATTATAATTGAACCAATCACGACTATTCTGCTATCTTCGTTGATGGACAGGTACTGTGAGACGTAAATTGGTATGTGAGGAAGAGTTTGGGCCTTGGTAAAAAAGGTAACTGGGAATATATCACATATGTACTAAATCACATTCAACATATTGACTTTAAGCATTAAGTCATATATGTGCTGTCTTGTGTGAGAACGGGTTGAAGCATGTTGTCCAGCGAATTCAACATCTGGTTCCTGGACGATGGCACCCTGGCAGGGACACAGGAATCCCTTCTAGGAGATCTTTAGTTAGTGAAATCGAAGGGAGAGGAACTAGGCCTTACACTAAAACCATCGAATTGTGAAATCATCTCATCCAGCCAACAAATCATAGACGCAGTACGAATTTTATTGCCAGAAGCCCCAGTGATCGCTCCCACCAACAGTGTGCTGCTAGAGGTACCTCTGGGCTCAAACGCTATTGGGGCAGTCTTCGAAGAAAAGTTGGAAGACCTGAGGAGGATGGTGGAAAGAATAGGTGCTTTGCATGCTCACGATGCTTTGTACCTTCTTACAAGGTGCCTGGCTTTTCCCTGACTTACCTATTTCCTCAGGTGTGCTCCTTCCTTTGACAGCCCAAAATTAACGGAATCTCCTAAAGTCAATGTGAGATTTTTTTCTACGCCTACCTCTCTTAGGAGGTGGACATCAAGTTTAAAGGCTGCTCACGGCATTTAAGCATGAGTCCAATAGAAAAAGGAAAAGCGAGAGGAAACCGCCTGTCTTTCACCACTAGGGTGAAAACCTGTTCACATAGGCCGCTGGTTCCTCCTAGTTAAAAAGGCCATTAAAACTAATAAAGGGTAACCGACGGGTTCTCACAATCAAATATTTATATTTGATGTGGCGCTATGAATTGGAATTGGAATTCCCAAGAACAGCCGTCATATCAAAAGATCACATCAACATTCAATCGTATAAAGCAGAAAATGGGTGGAAAAGAATGGTTGAAGGGTTGACATCAAAGAGTTGACCGGGTTGACCGTTTTTTATAAAATAACAATTTAATAATAACAAGAGATTAAACTACTACAGTATCGAGTTTACGTTACATTAATGTCCATCCAGTGGCACTATAACAAACAGCTAAATAGCAACCGTTGCTGTGCGGCTGCATACTGAACTAACCTGAACACAGGTGTGCCCACTGACGACGCAATATTGCAAATCAAAAAAATATCACAGACTAAATTACACTACAGAGAGTGACTCGTTACGTTAATGTCCATCCAATGGCAATTGCAACACAGCTATTCAGCAGCCCCTCGAGAAATGACATCAGTCTCCATCTTGCTGACACTTCGGGCTTGCCAGTGAACTAACTGAACAATGATGGATGCCCACTGATGACACAAGCTTGCAATCAATATTGTCACGGCTTCACGGTGAACAGATACTATAATAACAATCTTAAGTGTCCTCCAGCCATAACAGGAGAGACCCACGTAACTAGGCGGGTAGTCCAACAGTGACTCCCCCTATCACAACCTAATGTGAACACTCTTTGCAACCCCCTGCAAGAAGTTGCACTGTAACCAGTAAACGAAGCCAGGCAAGGTGGGATTCTGAGACACAGCTCCAGTAATCCCTAAGTTACTTTACTCTCGTCACCAGACGATAAACAAAAGAAATTGCCTTACTCAATTACAAAATTGATTATGTGATTAATTACGTTAATTGACTGATCACAGCAGTCAGCAACAAAGTACTACGTTAATCACAAACAATTGTCTCTCTTAGACAACATGATGGTACTCTACGTTAATCATAAACACTTGTCTCCTTTAACACAAGTCAACTTGTTAACAATAACTCAAAGTCTCTCTTATATTATATCACACTTGACTCCTTGCAAGTATTCAGTGAGTAATTCTTAATTAAGATCAAACGGACCACTAATTACATCCCAATTGAGTTACATTAACTAAGCCTACCCTAACTTGGTAGCTTCTCAACAGTCTGTGTCAAAATTTACTTTAATGAGTGTTAATTACCCAAATTAACCCCGAGCAATTATTTAACTGTCACCAGGACCAATAATTAATCATACATAAATACGTCTCACTCCGCATTGCCTAAGCAGGTCTCATCAAACACTGTGAATTCACGGGAGATGGGTTAATTACTCCCTTAATTAACAACAGTACATCTTAATCCACTGTCCTCTGACAGGATATGATTAATATAATGAGTAATGCTAGCTCCCTGACCTTGCTTTACCGAGTCATCTGAGTCCTCAAGACCCCAGACGTTAATTACTCCACTAATTAGCATGAGCCACTAATTGCTATACCCCAGAAAGGTAATTAGTCTCGAGAAAATTACGTTAACACAAATACTTGCAGACTCTGACAGATCCTCTCCCATTACGTGAATTCATGATGAGAATGCTAATTACATAATTTGCTAGAGTGGTCAATTAGTTGTCACACGAACAATTAATTGCACCCGAAACGTATCTCAACAAGCTCAACACTGTTCTTCTTAACAGCTCTCACTCACTCAACAATAAATGTGCAACCCTTATCCAGTTAATTCCCATTAATTAACTCACTGAATCCTTAAGTCCTCAGCACAACTTAAAGAAACAAAGTAACCCCAGTGTTACATAGGTCACACCTACAATGGCATGCATAACAACATAAATGCACAGCTCACTTACGGTTGCGGCTTCTGCAATGCATTAATTACTGGACCCCCACAGTAATGACATGGTTAGGCAACAATAAAAGTATACCACATTACTGGCCCCCCTTATCTTGCAACCGTTGCAAGGGACTACTGTGAGCAATCACTACTTCAGCAAGACAATTTACGTTAATATAAAGCACCGTCACTACGCGGACAGCTGGCGCTAATTCTCTAATTCGGCAAATTAACTAATTGCTTGTTCTCATTAAGTACTGTGAATTTCCCTGAATACTCAAAGGGGCCCCTTAAACCCTCAACACAGCTCCTAGCGGCAGTAATATTACGTATACCGACAACAACACTGCCCAAACCTACAACATAATGATGCCGTCAGCATACCCCACATGCTGATAACATCATTAGGCAATCAGTCAGCAATCTCACTACTGACTCATCACACAACACAGTACATACAAAACATGCAAATGAAACACATGGAAATGGCATTCACATAATCGATGAAAATTATATCACCAGAAAAATGTATCCATAACTACACAGACCTCAGGGTATCCACTGACATCCCTGCAACACTGGCCTGCCTACCTCTGCAATGACATAATTAATATGAGGCACTATGGCATAAAATCTAGACTGAACGATTATATAGAATCGACAGAACTGGATCACTTATATGGTAAATCTCTACACTGACCGGTTACATACTCGAGTCAGTCTACACACAACATATAACTATATGTATAACTACTTGTGTGGTACCGTGTACAACATACAGCTCCAGGTACATCCCAACCAGTCACCTGGACGTCAGTACAGTCAGCTGTCTCTCAGCTGCTTCCAACGCCTGGCAGGCGCTATGGGACCACACAGCTGTTACCGAAATTAACACAATTCTGAGACACTGTAACACCTAACAACTATTTCTGTACTCATGGCTCCTTAAATTCTCAACACATTAATTTACCCGGTCACTACCTCACTGGCTGCAGAACACCTAGCTCGCTCCACGTGCGTCGACTAGGTGTGGCCCTAGGGTGGTACAGGGAAGGTGGCCAAGCATGACCCAAGGGGGTGGCCAAGCCATGTGGCCAAGCATGGCCCTAAGGGTTGGCCACGAGTAGCGCGGGGCGTCACAGTGCCCCACCCAGGCTGGGGTGGCCAGGGTGGCCCCTGGGGCGTGGCCAAGGTGGCCGGCGCATGGGTGGCGCGCACATGGGATGCCTCAGGCCGGCCTGGCTAGCACCCACAGGCATACAGAATGGGGATGGGAGAACCATCAAACACTCCCATCAAACCAGAGCATGCCTCGCTCGTACACTGGGGTGACGATGGCCGGCGGCGTCACCACATGGCGGACCCAACAAGATGAAATTCAAAGTCCAACAGGAGCCTGTAATATCACCACAATTACACTGCCCATATTCCACCAATTGCCCATTAACACTAGACAGGATACTCGGACCCGATGTGAGGGATCAATCTGATACACCATGAGGTCTGCCAGCTGCCTCATGGGTCAACACTGTCTCTGAGGTTTTTACTGTTCCTACCATACTCTTTGGCCCCATTTTCACGCAAATTGGGCCTTGACACAACCCAGGATAGCAGGAGTGCCCTGCACAATGAGTAATAAGGATGCACGGGTGGAGATGGCATCTGCCACCCCCCCCCCCCGCCACCCAATCACTTCCTCCTCAGCTTGCTGCCCAGCCCAGACTGACTATTTGGCGGGTTAGGGAAACTCAAATGCCCATATCTCCCCCCTACCTTGTCTTGACCAATCAGCACAAAGCCGGCATAACTCCATGGTGCCGCTTCCAATCACAGCAGTTCGCGCCAAAACTCACCTAGAGGCGGAGGTGCTGCTACCAATCACAGGCGCCCCTCACCCTCAGGCGTCCTGTGACGTCACAAGGAGGGGGAGGCCTAGGACTGGCGCGATGTCTCACATGGAGGGGGGGCGACGTTCACCCCACTGTCCCTCCCACCTCTAAAACCGTTGAGAGTCAAATATCCTCTCCTATCACTTCATTCTCAACCCTCATCCTATTTCACAGAAACAGGAAAAATTCTGTAACTCTCTCAACAGAGCAATCACAGACCTCTAGTTAGTCTTAAATGACAGTCCATAGCATGAGCTTTCCTCCAACACCACACAAGTGTATGTAGTTTGAAAGCATCTTGTCTAGAGTCCCTAGAGCGACTCTAGCCTAATCTAGAAAACTAGGAAAACTAGCTGAGGAATCTTCATTCCCTCACAGTCAATAACAATGAAAGTGTTAAACCTTTCCCTGCAAGATGACCAGTGGGCCCAGTTAGACTAAGGGGTATAGGTATTCACAAGACGACGCAGTTAGCATTGCCGGCATTCTTATCCTCGACCAGTGCTACAAGTGAATTAGTGAATGAAATACTACCAGAATACCTAAGGAACTCCACTGGGATTCGTGATCCCAAATTTGTGGAAGGAGCTGGTTAGTAGGAGACTCTTGCTAATTCACACACTCGACCAACTTTTCCAAACGATGGCAAACAAGCCAAATGGGATAGCCCCATAGTGGAAAACATCGCCAAAGCATTGCTGGAGGCAGCTTCGGAAAAGGACAGAACGCGTTTCCTAGCTGTGCAAGCCCCCCATGACGGGGACTTCCTTTTGGCAGTCCCTAATTCCGCCCTGGGCACCCGCCTGGACCATCGGGCCCCAAGTATTGGTGTTGCCCTGCGCCTTGCCGCCCCAATCTCCACCGATCACCGGTGTATTTGCGGCCATGCACGGGCAGACCAATACAGCAGCCATGGTCTCATCTGTCGTAAGACACAGGAAAAGATTGCCAGACATGAAGCAGTCAATGTCATCATTAAGAGAAGTTTGGCTACAGCTGGGTGTCAAGCACAAAGGGAACCTCAGTTGTGCAGACCTGACAACAGCCAAAAACGCCCAGATGGAGTTACCCTGCAGCTATGGAGGGAAGGTAAACAGGACGTATGGGATTACACATGTGCTTCCACATTGGCTGATACCTATCTACGTTACAGCTCAGAGGAGGGAGGTGGGGCAGCCACCTTCAGGGAGACCCAGAAAATCAACAGGTACAGAGACTTAGAACGTTGTTACAGGTTCATTCTTGCAGGAATTCTTCTGTGTAGCATCTGATTATATCCTCTAATGGTGAGATGGTAGGTGACATGAATGAATGACATACATGGGGAATTATGGGGTCTTATATAATGAAGTAGTAAATTATTAGTGTGTGATATGTTGGCAATTCATTTTCTTCTAGCTGCTTTCGGTGCTACTGCAGGGTCATTCGGTCCTGCTTCTGCATTGGTCCGGGGCCTTGGAGTGGGTAGAGTGTAACTGTGTATTAGCTGGTTATTGATTGCTGGTCTAGATTTCTTGATATGCAGCGCTTCACTGATGTCTAATCTTCTAGTGTAATTGTATTGATCAATTATTTCGCTGTTGCTCATCAAATTATCCCAGGTGGTCATCTCGTTGTGAGTGGCGATTATATATTCCTTGATGGAGCCCTGTTGTTTGTGCATTATTAAACGCCTAGAGAGAGACGTTGTTGTCTTGCCTATATACTGAGTTCTTTGGTGCTGACAATCCCCAAGTGGGCCCCTGAAGGTGTAAATAACGCTGGTCTCTTTCAAGGCCTTTTTCTTGGTGTCGGGAGAATTCTTCATTAGTCAGAGATAGAGGAAACAATTTATGGGTTTGCTATCCGGGAGCCGGATTTGGTGATATTGTTAACAAAGTGAAAAAATTATGGCTGGAAATTGGAACAAACCGATTATTTGTATCAGTGCTGGAGGAAATGATGTTGGACGAGTTAGAAGGGAGTCACTGATACAGAGGTTTAAGACATCAATAGAATTAGTTAGGAACAAGGGAGGAATCCTGGTCATATGTGGCATTCTTCCAAGAAAGCGAGTTGGAAATGAATGGTTGTCGAGAGCACTTGGTATCAATTCCCGACTGGACAAATATTGCAAATCAAATGCGATATCATTACTTGATAACTCTGAACACTTCCATGGAAGGAATGACATGTATGCTTGAGATGGGGGTGCAATTAACTAGGGCTGGGGTTGTTGCTGTTGCCAACATGTTGGAACCCGTATTCACCTAGTTGTGCTTGCGAGGAATGAGCTTTGCTCTATCGGCCCGCCTCTCAACTCTCAATCAACTGTTACTAACTACTAGCTAATTATTTTTTTCCCCACACGCACACAGACACACACAACCAGGAAGTATCCCGTAACTGCTGGCTAACTCCCAAGTACCTATTTACTACTAGGTAACAGAGGCATCAGGGCGAAAGAAACTTTGCCCATTTATTCTGCCTAGTCCGGGAATTGAGACCGGGCCACAGAATTGCGAGTCCTATGCTCTGTCCACTCAGCTACCATACCCCTGGTAGAGATAGCGGCTACTAATATCAATGAAGCTACCAGACCCCACTTAACCTGTGATTGGAAAGGTTTGTTTTTGTTTAAATTGTTAATAGACAGTGGAATTGGAATTAATATGGAGAAAGGAGGCAATAAATGTATGTGTTGGTCGGGCAGAAAACTTGAAAAATGAACAGGGATAAAGAAGGTCCTCAAAATAGCAATACACTTAATGAATATTACACAAACAGCAGGAGACATAGAAAAAACGATTTAAAATGATCTTCCCTGCACAGAAACAATAGATATTATTGCACTTACAGACCCATGGATACATATAGAAAGCAGAGAACTATTAGCTGAATATCAAATAATCGGATTTAAACAATATCACACAGATAGATATATTAGACGAGGAGGGGGAGTAGCCAGATATGTTATGGTAAATTTGAAATGAAGTCTAAAAGAGGTAATCAAAACTAAGCCACACACAGAAACTATTTGGTTTTAATTAAACGAAAAAACTAAAAATCTTATAAGAGGAGTTATATACAAGCCACCAAACTTAGACAGAATGGAAGTAAAGAATCTGTGGGATGAAATATCTAGAGCAACAAGATCAAACAGTATTTGTCATGAATGACTTTAATTTTTAGTACAATAAACTGGCTTAGCATATCCAGGAATAATGAAGCAGAAGATTTTCTAGAATTAATTGGCAATTGCTTTCTTAAACAACGCATTAAGGAACCAGCAAATTATTATATGAAAGTAATATTTCAGACTTAGTGTTAACTAACAGGGAAACGGATATCAATCCATCGAAATACCGAGTGAGCTAGGGAACAGTGATCACAAAGAAATCATATATAGCATAGAATGGAGTAGAAATGTATATGTTGGAGAAATTTCTGTCAAAGTTGCAAATTTTCGAAAAGCTGATTTTAGTGGCCTAAGAATTTTTTTTCTGTGAAATAGATTGGAAAACCCTGGATGTAAAAAGTGATTTCGTTGGGGATTCAAAATCTAACTTATTTAAAAATATTCTAAGCAAAGCACAGGAACGTAGTATTCCATACAATTTAAATCGATCAAATAATAATGACCCTGAAATGGATAACAAACTATCTGTAGAACCTTATAGGTAGAAAGAGAGCTTGGTACAAATGGATTAGGAATGAGGAAGTCAGTTTAGAACAAGAATTCTTCCAAATGGATAGAAATGTTAAAAATAGATAAGGATTACAAAAAGAAGCTACGGCGTTCGCATAGCAGAGCCAGCAAGGACAAATCTTAAAGGTTTCTTTTTAGTTATATCGGACGAAGATTTGGGAAAGGATTAGTTCATTAAAAACTAAGACAGGTCAGATAACTGATAATGATGGAAATGAGTAGTATTTGTAATAATTATTTTATCTCTCCATTTACTGAAAAGGAGGGAGGGAAGGAATTATCCTGTGAAAACGCCAAGCTATTACGACAATATAGCCCTTGGGAGGGATCATATAAGGATTTGGGAAGGGACGAAAGAAAGGTATGGTGTCCAACCACTTGGACGGTCGGTGATTGAACGATGACCTGCATGAAGCGAGACCGTCACTCTACCGTCCAGCCCCAGTGGTTGGGATTCTGAAAAGGAAAATTTGCCTTCAGCCAAATAAGTATGTGGAGTGGAAAAGAAGATATGTTGACTAGTTTTGCAGTTACGTGGGAGGATGTTATTAATTTAAACAAATAGTGAAACTGAAGCCAAATATAGCCCCAGTGCCTGACGACGTTTTTGCCAGGATGCTTAAAGAATGCAAAGAGGAGCTTTACGAGCCATTGACTACAATATTTAATAAATCATTAGAGTCAGACAAAGTGCCAGATTCGCGGAAGGTTACTAATGTGGTACCAATTTTTAAGAGAGGAGATAGATCACTTGCGTCAAACTAAGCCACACACTATTAACGACTATTGTGGCCAATTAGCGACTATTGTGGGAAAGTTGCTTGAATCGATAACTACCAATACCATTCATCTTTATGTTGAAAAACATAAATTAATAAATGATTCGCAACGCGGTTTTACAGATAGTTGATTAATGTTTAACAAATTTGCTATCATTTCATTCCAGCTTAGTTGAGGCAGTTGATAGTGGTAAGGTTTGTGATGTTGTGTACCTTGACTTTAGCAAAGCTCTTGATACAGTACCACATGAAAGACTAATTAAAAAGATAGAGGCTTATGGTACTGGGGTGCTATACTAATTTGGATTAGGGCATGACTATACCACAGGAAACAAAGATTTAGTATTAATGGGGATAAATCAGAGTGGGAAAACGTAGTAAGTGCAGTGCATTACAGCTCTGTTGGGACCTCTGTTAATCATAATATATATATATATATATATATATATATATATATATATATATATATATATATATATATATATATATATATATATATATATTATATATATATATATATATATATATATATACTATTAAATATGACCGAAAAAGTAAGATTAATAATTCTAACACAAATTTTCTCGATCATTCGTACGTTTCTTTTCACTGTTGGTGGTAATTCAAAAATCAATTCTCCAAAATTCATTTTTATTTTTAGTCTAGACTAGAAATAAAAATGAATTTTGGAGAATTGATTTTTGAATTACCACCAACAGTGAAAAGAAACGTACGAAAGATCGAGAAAATTTGTGTTAGAATTATTAATCTTACTTTTTCGGTCATATTTAATAATATATGTCTACAGGAAAGACTGCTACCAAAATATACTAATATATATAATATATATATATATATATATATATATATATATATATATATATATATATATATATATATATATATATATATATATATATATTATTAAATATGACCGAAAAAGTAAGATTAATAATTCTAACAAGAATTTTCTCGATCTTTCGTACATTTCTTTTCACTGTTGGTGGTAATTCAAAAATCAATTCTCCAAAATTCAATTTTATTTCTAGTCTGACGCGACACTTGAGCGCGTTTCGTAAAACTTATTACATTTTCAAAGACTTTAGTTTACACATACACAACTGAATAGAACTTACACATCTCCGATTTGTTTATATCTACATTTGAGTGAGGTGGATGGGGTGAGGTGGCATTAATAGGGTATTAATTTCATCAACACAAGACAGAACATGAAACAATGGGTATTGAATGGAAGTGATTGTAGAAAGCCTATTGGTCCATATTTCTTGATGCTTCTATATTGGAGCGGAGTCTTGAGGTGGGTAGAATATAGTTGTGCATTAATTGGCTGTTGATTGCTGGTGTTGACTTTTTAATGTGTAGTGCCTCGCAAACGTCAAGCCGCCTGCTATCGCTGTATCTATCGATGATTTCTGTGTTGTTTACAAGGATTTCTCTGGCGATGGTTTGGTTGTGGGAAGAGATTATATGTTCCTTAATAGAGCCCTGTTGCTTATGCATCGTTAAACACCTAGAAAGAGATGTTGTTGTCTTGCCTATATACTGGGTTTTTTGGAGCCTACAGTCCCCAAGAGGGCATTTGAAGGCATAGACGACGTTGGTCTCTTTTAAAGCGTTCTGCTTTGGGTCTGGAGAGTTTCTCATGAGTAGGCTGGCCGTTTTTCTGGTTTTAAAGTAAATCGTCAGTTGTATCCTCTGATACAACTGACTCAGAGGAATACAATCAATCAATCCTGATTCAGAGGATACAACTGACGATTTACTATAAAACCAGACAAACGGCCAGCCTACTCATGAGAAACTCTCCAGACACAAAGCAGAACGCTTTAAAAGAGACCAACGTCGTCTATGCCTTCAAATGCCCTCTTGGGGACTGTAAGCTCCAAAAAACCAAGTATATAGGCAAGACAACAACATCTCTTTCTAGGCGTTTAACGATGCATAAGCAACAGGGCTCCATTAAGGAACATATAATCTCTTTCCACAACCAAACCATCGCCAGAGAAATCCTTGTAAACAACACAGAAATCATCGATAGATACAGCGATAGCAGGCGGCTTGACGTTTGCGAGGCACTACACATTAAAAAGTCAACACCAGCAATCAACAGCCAATTAATGCACAACTATATTCTACCCACCTCAAGACTCCGCTCCAATATAGAAGCATCAAGAAATATGGACCAATAGGCTTTCTACAATCACTTCCATTCAATACCCATTGTTTCATGTTCTGTCTTGTGTTGATGAAATTAATACCCTATTAATGCCACCTCACCCCATCCACCTCACTCAAATGTAGATATAAACAAATCGGAGATGTGTAAGTTCTATTCAGTTGTGTATGTGTAAACTAAAGTCTTTGAAAATGTAATAAGTTTTACGAAACGCGCTCAAGTGTCGCGTCAGACTAGAAATAAAATTGAATTTTGGAGAATTGATTTTTGAATTACCACCAACAGTGAAAAGAAATGTACGAAAGATCGAGAAAATTCTTGTTAGAATTATTAATCTTACTTTTTCGGTCATATTTAATAATATATGTCTACAGGAATGACTGCTACCAAAATATACTAATATATATATATATATATATATATATATATATATATATATATATATATATATATATATTATTAAATATGACCGAAAAAGTAAGATTAATAATTCTAACACGAATTTTCTCAATCTTTCGTACATTACGCTTCACTGTTGGAGGTAAATCAAATATCACTTCTCCAAAATTCATTTTTATTTCTAGTCTGACGCGACACGGGCGCGTTTCGTAAAACTTATTACATTTTCAAAGACTTCACAAATACACAACTGATTAGAACTTACGTATCTCTGAGTTTATATCTACATTTGAGTGAGGTGGGAAGGGTGATGTGGCATTAACACAAGACAGAACAAGAGGGGATATTAATAGGGTATTAAAAGTATCAACACAAGACAGAACAGAAACAATGGGTATTGAATAGAAGTGTTTGTAGAAAGCCTATTGGTCCATATTTCTTGATGCTTCTATATTGGAGTGGAGTCTTGAGGTGGGTAGAATATAGTTGTGCAATAATTGGCTGTTGATTGCTGGTGTTGACTTCTTGATGTGTAGTGCCTCGCAAACGTCAAGCCGCCTGCTATCGCTGTATCTATCGAACGTTTGCGAGGCACTACACATCAAGAAGTCAACACCAGCAATCAACAGCCAATTATTGCACAACTATATTCTACCCACCTCAAGACTCCACTCCAATATAGAAGCATCAAGAAATATGGACCAATAGGCTTTCTACAAACACTTCTATTCAATACCCATTGTTTCTGTTCTGTCTTGTGTTGATACTTTTAATACCCTATTAATATCCCCTCTTGTTCTGTCTTGTGTTAATGCCACATCACCCTTCCCACCTCACTCAAATGTAGATATAAACTCAGAGATACGTAAGTTCTAATCAGTTGTGTATTTGTGAAGTCTTTGAAAATGTAATAAGTTTTACGAAACGCGCCCGTGTCGCGTCAGACTAGAAATAAAAATGAATTTTGGAGAAGTGATTTTTGATTTACCTCCAACAGTGAAGCGTAATGTACGAAAGATTGAGAAAATTCGTGTTAGAATTATTAATCTTACTTTTTCGGTCATATTTAATAATATATGTCTACAGGAAAGACTGCTACCAAAATATACTAATATATATATATATATATATATATATATATATATATATATATATATATATGAATGAAAACTCACACCCCAGAAGTGACTCGAACCCATACTCCCAGAAGCAACGCAACTGGTAACTACAGGGCGCCTTAATCCGCTTGACCATCACGGCCGTCAAAAGGAAGTGATAGCCGAGGCTATTTGAGCCACTTCCCCGACGGCAACTCGGATGGTAATCTTGGGCATAGCATTTCACCAAATCACCTCATTCTTTGGGGCACACGTGAGGAACACAAATGCGAACAAGCCTGAATGGTCCCCAGGACTATATGCGAATGAAAACTCACACCCCAGAAGTGACTCGAACCCATACTCCCAGAAGCAACGCAACTGGTAACTACAGGGCGCATGAATGGTCTGAATGGTCCCCTCCTGGGGACCATTCAGGCTTGTTCGCATTTGTGTTCCTCACGTGTGCCCCAAAGAATGAGGTGATTTGGTGAAATGCTATGCCCAAGATTACCATCCGAGTTGCCGTCGGGGAAGTGGCTCAAATAGCCTCGGCTATCACTTCCTTTTGACGGCCGTGATGGTCAAGCGGATTAAGGCGCCCTGTAGTTACCAGTTGCGTTGCTTCTGGGAGTATGGGTTCGAGTCACTTCTGGGGTGTGAGTTTTCATTCGCATATAGTCCTGGGGACCATTCAGGCTTGTTCGCATATATATATATATATATATATATATATATATATATATATATGTCGTACCTAGTAGCCAGAACTCACTTCTCAGCCTACTATTCAAGGCCCGATTTGCCTAATAAGCCAAGTTTTCCTGAATTATTATATTTACTATAATTTTTTTCTTATGAAATGATAAAGCAACCCTTTTCTCTA
>NC_091215.1:10055707-10075707 GCF_040958095.1 Procambarus clarkii
TCTAAGCAAAACAGAGGAACGAAGTATACCATACAAATTTAATCGATCGAATAATAACGGCCTGAAATGAATAACAAATGATCTGAAGAACCATATAGGTAGAAAGAGAGCTTGGTACAAAAGAATGAAAAATGGGAAAGTCAGTTTAGATCAAGAATTCGTTCAACTGGTTAGAAATGTTAAAAAAGAGATAAAGAGGTTAAAATGAAGCTATGACGTGAACATAGCAGGGCAAGCAAACAATTTTTTTTTTTTAGTTATATCGAACAAAGAATAGGGAATGGATAGGTCCATTTAAAACTGAGAGAGGCTAGATAACTGATAATAACCAAAAGATGAGTAGTATTCCTAATAAATATTTTATCACTGTATTTACTAAAGAGAAACTTAATAATATGGTTCTCAGCCGAACAAGTCAATGTAGGTGGGGGAAGAGGACAGGTTGACTAGGTTAGCAGTTACCGGGGAGGATGTTATTAAACAAATAGTGAAACTCAGGCAAAACAAATCCCCAGGAACAGACGAAATTTTTGTCAGGGTGCATAAGGAATACAAAGAGGAGATTTTCGAGCCATTGTCTACCATATTTAATGAATCATTAAAGTCAGACAGAGTGCCTGAGTCGTTGAAGGATGCTAATATGGTACCAATTTTCAAGAAATAAGATAGATCACTTGCGTTAAACTATCGGTCAATTAGCTTAACGTCTATTGGTGCAGAGTTACTTGAATTCATAACTGCAAATATCATTCGTCTTCATCTTGAAAAACCTAAATTAATAAATGATTCACAACATGGTTTTTCATATGGCCGTTTATGTTTAACAAATTTACTATCATTTATTTCAACATAGTTGATGCAATTGATAGTAATGGTTTTTGCTGTTGTGTACCTTGACTTTAGCAAAGCTTTTGATACAGAGTGCCACATGAAAGACTGATTAAAAGATAGAGGATCATGGTATTTGGGGTTCTATATTAAGATGGAAACAAAGGGTTAGTATAAATGGAGTTAAGTCAGAGTAGGAAAATATTGCAAGTGAAGTGCTTCAAGGCTCTGTCCTTTAATTCAAAATATATATAAATGATTTAGATTTCAGGTTTGAGCTGCAGTATTTGCAAAATGCCGATTATGCTACTTTCATAAGAATGAAGGTAACTGCAGAAGGCCTGTTGACATATACAAGTCAACTCCTAATTACAACCACCCAATCACTTTCATATGCTTGAAACAATCAAGGGATCCTACTTATATTACGTTACACGGTTATTGGTTCCACAAATCAACAACCCTATTACCGAACCAGAATTTACCCAAGTCTTTCCTAAATAAAAACTTATTCAATGTATACTATTGTTTCGTGTTCTGTCTTGGGTTGATACATTTAATACCCTATTAATATTCCCTTTGTAATGTCCATTCTTCCGCTTGTAAACCTCTATCATGCAACCCCTAACTCTTTGCCTTTCCAGTGAATGCAGCTTAAGCTTTGATAATCTTTCTTCATATGACAGGTGTCTAATTTGGGGATTTAACTTTGTCATCCTACGCTGGACACGTTCAAGTGAATTTATATCTCATTCTATAGTACGGCGACCAAAACTGAACAGTATAATCTAAATGGGCCTAAACAGAGCAAGATATACCTGAAGAACAACACCAGGTGTCGTGTTATAACGCTTCGGTTAATAAATCCCAGTGTCCTATTTGCAGTATTACAGACATTCATGCATTGATCTTTTGCTTTTAAATTCTTACTAATCATAACTCCAAGATCCCTTTCGCACTTGGACATCGGAATCTCAACCCCATCATATCGTGTAACTCTATCATTATTACCTAGCCTCAAAACTTGACATTTATCAGCATTAAACTGCATCTGCCAATCTTTTGTCCATTTCAAAACCCTATTTAGATCGACTTGAAGTGATAGTGAGTCTATTTCCCTTAGGCTGTTAAGGGGTCCTGAGGAGATTTACACCCCTGTGCGCAAGAAAAAAGTCTAAACAATTATTTCGCCTTCTAAAGATGTTAATTTGTGTTCTTTGAGCACGAGAAAAATAAAAAATAAATCGTTGGTGACATAATTTGGGGAATTAACTTTTTCATCCTATGCTGGACACGTTCAAGTGAATTTATATCCATTCTATAGTACGGCGACCAAAACAGAACTGCATAATCTAAATGGGGCTTAACCAGAGAGGAATATAGCTGAAGAATTACACCAGGTGTCTTGTTACTAAAACTTCGAATAATAAATCCCAATGTCCTATTTGTCTTATTACGAACATTCGTGCATTGATCTTTTGGTTTTAAATTCTTTTTAATCATAACTCCCAGAACCCTTTCGCAATCCGACTTCGGAATCTCAACACCATCTAGCTCGTATCTTGTGACTCTATCATCATTACCTAGCCTCAAAACTTTACATTTATTAGCATTCAACTGCATCTGCCAATCTTTTGACCATTTCAAAATCCTATTGAGATCGACTTGAAGTGATAGCGAGTATTTTTCCGTGTTTATTTCCCTAATAATTTTTTTTTACCATCGGCAAATTTTCAAATGTTGCTTCTCAAACCTGAATCTAAATCATTTATATATATATTATAAACAGCAGAGGCCCCAGGACAGAGCCTTGAGGCACTCCACTTACAGCATTTTCCAATTTGTTGTTGTTATTTTAGATTCAGCTATTCGGAACAAAAACTCCTAGTGGCACAGGCTATGGTGAGCCTGTAGTGGACTTACCTGGCACAGAAGCGGGGCTGTAACTGGCTGGGTGTACAGCCCCGCTAGTGTGCCAGGAAAGTTGAATTTTCCCACACTGACTTAACCCCATTTATACTAACTCTGTTTCTTTTGGTATAGCCATGCCCTAATCCAACTTAATATAGCATCTCCAATAGCATGAGCCTCTGTCTTTTTAATCAGTCTTTCATGTGGCACTGTATTAAAAGCTTTACTTAAGTCAAGGTACACAACATCACAATCCTTACCACTATCAACTGCCTCAACTATGCTGGTATAAAATGATAGCAAATTTGATAAACATGAACGGCCATTTGTAAACCATGTTACGAATCATTTATTATTTTATGTTCTTCAATACGAAGACGAATTATATTTGCAATTATCGATTAAAGTAACTTTCACACAATAGACGTTAGGCTCATTGGCCGATAGTTTGAGGAAAACGATCTATCTCCTTTCTTGAAAACTGGTACCACATTAGCAATCTTCCATGACTCTGGCACTCTGCCTGACTCTATTGATTTATTAAATATGGTAGACAGTGGCTCGCAAAGCTCCTCTTTGCATTCTTTAAGCACCCTTGGAAACACTTCATCCGGCTATGGGGATTTGTTTGGTTTGAGTTTTACTATTTGTTTAATAACATCCTCCCTGGTAACTGCTAAACTAGTCAACCTGTCCTCGTACCCACCCACATAGACTTGTTCGGCTGAAGGAATAGTGTTAAGTTCCTCTTTAGTATATATAGTGATAAAATATTTATTAAAAGTACTACACATCTCATCGTCATTATCCGTTATGCGAACTGTCTCTGTTTTTAATATACCTATCCTGTCCCTAATCTTTGTTCGATATAACTGAAAAAACCCTTTAGGAATTGTCTTTTCTTGTCCTGCTATGCGAACTTCAGTGTTTCTTTTTGCCCTCGAATTCTCTTTTTTTACATTTCTAACAAGTTTTACGAATTCCTATTCTAAACTGACTTCCCCATTCTTAATTCTTTTGTACCACGCTCTCTTTCTACCTATAACGTTCTTCAGATCCTTTTTTTTTCATTTTGGGTCATTATTATTCGATCTGATCAATTTGCATGGTATTGATGTTCCTGTGCTTTGCTTAGAAAATTTTTAAATTAATTTTATTTTGAATCCACATCGAAATCATTTTTTACATCACCCACTGCCGGATTCACGTCTTACTCCAAGACCGCCCCCCCCCCTCTCCATCCCAAAAACTTTCCAATCTATTTCACCCCAAAAAATTCTAAGGCTAATAAAATCAGCTTCTGGAAAATCCAGCCCTTTTAGAATTTCAAAACTCAACAGAATTTTCTCCTAGAGATCTATTCCATTCTATGCTAAATCTGATTTCTTTGTGATCACTGTTCCCTAACTCACTTCCTATTTCGATGTCATTAATTTGTGTTTCTCAGTTAGTTAACACAAAATCTAAAATATTATTTTCCCGCGTTGGTTCCTTAATGTTTTGCGTAAGAAAACAATCGTCAATTATTTATATAAAATTTTACAAAAAATGAGTAACAAAATACAAAAAAATGACAAAAATGAGTTTCCGATTGAACTCTTTATTGACCTGAGAGTAGCAACAAAAAATGAGTAACTGTTATGATATTGTTAATCACAACTAGCTCCTACTTACGGGGGCATGGGCTCCAGATATCCCAAAAAAATGCATTAAATGAAAACTAGTTCGATTTCAATCAAACTTTTTGGACTAGTTGTACATGAAAAGGGTTTCATCTGGTCCAAATCTCAACATCGTAGCATAAATAGGAAGGGAGAAAAAAAATAGTGAAGTAGGTGGCAAAATTATTCCAAAATGGTCAAAAACGATTATCAAACACAAGTGTCAACTGCAATCATATCTATGAAATCATATATATATATATATATATATATATATATATATATATATATATATATATATAAAATTGACCTCATACATAATGAAATGGGTAGCTTTATCATTTCATAAGAAAAAAATTAGAGAAAATATATTAATTCAGGAAAATTTGGCTTATTAGGCAAATCGGGCCTTGCATAGTAGGCTGAGAAGAGCGTTCTGGCTACTAGGTACGACATATATATATATATATATATATATATATATATATATATATATATATATATATATATATATATATATATATATATATATATATATATATATATGTCGTACCTAGTAGCCAGAACGCTCTTCTCAGCCTACTATGCAAGGCCCGATTTGCCTAATAAGCCAAATTTTCCTGAATTAATATATTTTCTCTAATTTTTTTCTTATGAAATGATAAATCTGCCCATTTCATTATGTAGGAGGTCAATTTTTTATTATTGGAGTTAAAATTAACGTAGATATATGACCGAACCTAACCAACCCTACCTAACCTAACCTAACCTATCTTCATAGGTTAGGTTTGGTTAGGTAGCCGAAAAAGTTAGGTTAGGTTAGGTTAGGTAGGTTAGGTAGTCGAAAAACACTTAATTCATGAAAACTTGGCTTATTAGGCAAATTGGGCCTTGCATAGTAGGCTGAGAAGTGCGTTCTGGCTACTAGGTACGACATATATATATATATATATATATATATATATATATATATATATATATATATATATATATATATATATATATATGTCGTACCTAGTAGCCAGAACGCTCTTCTCAGCCTACTATGCAAGGCCCGATTTGCCTAATAAGCCAAATTTTCCTGAATTAATATATTTTCTCTAATTTTTTTCTTATGAAATGATAAAGCTACCCATTTCATTATGTATGAGGTCAATTTTATATATATATATATATATATATATATATATATATATATATATATATATATATATATATATATATATATATATATATATATATATATATATTGGTGCCTCCCTCTGTGCTCTCAAAAAGAAGGACGAAGGAATCAGGCCAATCGCTGTTGGCAACACTCTCCGACGCCTGATTGCCAAGGCTGCTACGAGGGTAGTCAGCCAGCAAGCGGCTGAATTGCTGAAACCAATCCAGCTAGGATTTGGAATCCCCCAAGGAAGAAGGCTGTGAAGCGGCTGCCCATGCAGCACGAGCATACATCACCAACATTTCTGATGAAAAGGCCCTGCTCAAACTGGACTTTAAGAATGCCTTCAACAGGGTCAGAAGAGATGCAGTATTTTGTGCCGTACATCGCCATTTCCGGCCCCTCTACCCGTTCATACTATCGTGCTACAGTGGTGAGTCAAAACTGCTCTTTGGTGAACATGAAATCAGATCATGTGAAGGTGTTCAGCAAGGTGATCCTCTTGCTCCACTTCTTTTCTGCTTAGTCTTAAAAGAAATCACCGAAAGCTTGTCCAGCGAGTTCAACATCTGGTTTTTGGATGATGGCACTATAGCTGGCACCGTAGACCATCTCTTGGCAGATATCAGGAAAATAAGGGAGCAAGAAATAAGCCTGGGTCTTGCCCTGAACCCTTCCAAGTGTGAAGTAGTCTCTTCCAACCCAGACATCGTAGGTAGAATAAGATCTGCCTTGCCTGGAGCCCATATCATTAGGGCCGAGAACAGCACCCTCCTTGGAGCCCCCCTCGGGTTTAACGCCATTGAGGAGATCCTTGACAAGAAAATCGCAGACCTTAGGAGGGTGGAAGACAGAATAGGTGACATCGATGCCCACGATGCTTTTTATCTTCTCACCAAAATGCCTATCCCTTCCGAGGCTAACCTACTTTCTGAGATGCGCCCCATCTTACGACAGCCGAAAGCTTGAAGAGTATGACCTCTTACTGAAGACCACGCTGGAAAAAGTTGTTAACCTCTGCCTCAACGAATGCCAGTGGATACAAGCCACTCTTCCTGTTAGGCTCGGTGGCTTGGGTGTCCGCACTGCTACCCAAATTGCTGTCCCAGCCTTCCTGTCTTCCTCCTCAGCATCAGATGACCTGGTTAAGGAAATTCTATCTGACACCCTGAGTGATGTAGCGGGGATACAGGACCCCCACTACACGGAATGTGACACGAAATGGGGTGCCATGGCAGACCCAGCACTCAGACCAGTCATGCCGAAAGCCAAGAAACAATCCAGTTGGGACAGCCCCATTGTAGACAAAGAAGCCACAGCTTTGCTGGAGGCAGCAACAACCCCCAGTGATCGTGCACGACTCACAGCTGTGCAGTCTCCCCATGCAGGGGACTTCCTTTTGGCAGTCCCTATGTCTGCGACATGCATACGTCTTGATTCGCAGGAGCTCCGTATTGCAGTCGCTCTCAGTCTTGCTGCCCCTATCCACACTGTTCATAGGTGTATTTGCGGCGAGGCAGAAGCTGACGAATATGGATTGCATGCCTGCACTGTGGAAAATCTAGTGGTTGGCACACTAGATACGACGAAGTCAATGACATCATTAAAAGAAGCCTTGCCTCTGCTCAGTGTCCAGCGGAGAGAGAGCCCCGCAACCTACTGAACCGTGACTCTGTTAGCTTTGCCGGCCGACCAGACGGAATCACACTGCCACCGTGGAAGGGTGGCAGACAGTTGGCATGAGACTATACTTGTGTATCCACCCTGGCAACCACATACATCAACCTCTCTGCCGGCACAGCAGGAGCCGCGGCGACACGCAGAGAAAGAGACAAGTCAGCCAAGTACAAGCAATTAGATCATCGGTACAACTTCGTTCCAATAGGGTCTGAGACCCTAGGCCCATGGGAAGAGAGTGCAAGAATGTTTCTTAAGGATCTTGGTTCCAAGCTCATTGACACCACAAGAGACCCTAGAGCAGCAAGTTTTCTCTTCCAGCGCCTCAGTGTCGCGATCCAGAGGGGAAATGCTCGCTGCATCCTCGGTTACTGCCCGGCGTCGGAGGAGTTCGAGGAAATCTACAGCCTCTAGGAAGCGAACTTTTTTTTGTGTCCTCTTAATGTTAATTTTTTGTATAAAATCAGATATGTAACTGTATAACCTTGCATAATAAAGTGTACACCATAAAAAAAAGGGGGGGTGGTAGGAGAAGGGAACACTCTCACGTATTCAGAGTTAAATGGCAAGTTTTTCCCCGTATGCTCTGTGTTCCCTTCTCTGAGGCTGTGGGTCCCTATAATTGGACCAGAGGTGGTACCCCCTATATATATATATATATATATATATATATATATATATATATATATATATATATATATATATTGGTGTATACTGGCAGCAGGTTTTCTTTCAAACATGTTTCATTGAATATGACCGCATATTCTGTATTTATTATTTTCTGGTTTAGGGCTTCTATCCCTCTAACTATTTTCTTAGCATCAGGGCTTAATTGAAATAGGAGTTCTCCAAAACTCATTTTCGTACTTTTAAGGTGAAGAAAAGAAGTGATTTACTATAGAGTGTATTACACTTATTTATATAATTTGCACGACGTTTCGAACCTCCATGGTTCATTCTCAAGTGAACAGATCTTACAATACTAGTTGATTTTATACCCGCATTAGGTCAGGTGATAATACAATTAAGGTGAAAACATGGGGGGATACATAAGGGATAAACATAGGGGCTGCAGAAGGCTTATTGGCCCATACGAGGCATCTCCTATCTAAACACAAAGATTAATCCAGTGTAATTGGCCTGTTATGTTGGACATTGTCTTCTGTGTTGGCATCGATATGTTCTTGTCTTGTCCTTACTCTCATGGTGGGTAGAGTAAATAGTTCCGTGATTTGGGTGTTCATGGTAGGTCGCTCTATTCTTATGTGAATTGCCTCAAGAATTTGTAATCTTCTTGAATCTTGGGTTTTGTCTATTATGCAAGTATTCTTGTTCAACATTTCTCTTGTTAGAGTAATGTCATGGGCTTGTCTCATGTGATTCCTAGGGGCACCAGATTGAAGATGGCATGTCAAACGCCTCGTCAGCTTGGTCGACGTCATACCTATGTACTTACATTGAAGGTTACATCCTTCGTGGGGGCAAGTGTACATGTATACAACGCTTGACTGCTGTAGAGGGTTCTCCGTCGGCTTCGGGCTGTTTTTGATAAGGAGTTCGGAAGTCTTCTTGGTTTTGTAGAATATTATCAGGTTTATGTTTTGGTTAGGAGTAGTGCTTTTTACTCCTTTACGGATTATTTCTTTCATTATTCTTTCCTCTTTTATATGTTCACTGTGCATGGTTGATTTGTAATATAATTTTATTGGGGGTGTTGTGGTTTCTGTTCTAGGTTCTGAATTATACCAACGGTCCAAGTGTCTTCTTATAGCAGCGTTTATTTCCGCGTTGCTATATCCGTTGTTCACCAATACCTGAGTTACTCTTTCAAACTCTCTACTCACGTTGCTCCATTCAGAGCAGTGGGTAAGCGCTCGACGAATATAAGCATTGAGAACACTGGCTTTGTATCTTTGGGGGCACTCACTTCATATATATATGTATATATATATATATATATATATATATATATATATATATATATATATATATATATATATATATATATATATATACATATATATATATATATACATATATATATATACATATATATATACATATATATATATACATATATATATATATATATATATATATACATATATATATATATATATATACATATATATATATATATATACATATATATATATGTCGTACCTAGTAGCCAGAACGCACTTCTCAGCCTACTATTCAAGGCCCGATTTGCCTAATAAGCCAAGTTTTCATGAATTAATTGTTTCTCGACTACCTAACCTACCTAACCTAACCTAACCTAACTTTTTCGGCTACCTAACCTAACCTAACCTATGAAGATAGGTTAGGTTAGGTTAGGTAGGGTTGGTTAGGTTCTGTCATAAATCTACGTTAATTTTAACTCCAATAAAAAAAAATTGACCTCATACATAATGAAATGGGTAGCTCTATCATTTCATAAGAAAAAAATTAGAGAAAATATATTATTTCAGGAAAACTTGGCTTATTAGGCAAATCGGGCCTTGCATAGTAGGCTGAGAAGTGCGTTCTGGCTACTAGGTACGACATATATACATATATATATATATATACATATATATATATATACATATATATATATATACATATATATATATATACATATATATATATATACATATATATATATATATATATATATATATATATATATATATATATATATATATATATATATATATATATATATATATATATATATGTCGTACCTAGTAGCCAGAACTCACTTTTTGGCCTACTATTCAAGGCCCGATTTGCCTAATAAGCCAAGTTTTCCTGAATTAATATATTTTTTCTAATTTTTTTCTTATGAAACGATAAAGCTACCCATTTCATTATGTATGAGGTCAATTTTTTTTTATTGGAGTTAAAATTAACGTAGATATATGACCGAACCTAACCAACCCTACCTAACCTAACCTAACCTATCTTTATTGGTTAGGTTTGGTTAGGTAGCCGAAAAAGTTAGGTTAGGTTAGGTTGGTTAGGTAGTCGAAAAACAATTAATTCATGAAAACTTGGCTTATTAGGCAAATCGGGCCTTGCATAGTAGGCTGAGAAGTGCGTTCTGGCTACTAGGTACGACATTATATATATATATATATATATATATATATATATATATATATATATATATATATATATATATATATATATTTTAAATTTCAATTTTGCCCCGAGGGGCGAGTTTATTGGGCAGCGCCACTCATCTTGTGAGTGGACACACCGCCATAGCAGCATGTACAACACTTCCCAATAGGAAGAAAACCCGCTGGGTTGTTCATCCTGTCACTTGTACCCAGACACAGCTGGGACTTGCTTAACTGTCTCAAGTGAACAGCTCCTCAAACAAGAAGATTAACATCTATCAACCCTTAAAAGCTTACGTTATCTTGCGGGTGCAAAATGGGGAAATCTTTTAAGAACAGTATCAATATTTGACAAATAGTGCTTTCCTAACTCAAACAATATGGGGTTTATTATTCTACACATATTTCTCAGGTGTTCACATTCACGTAGATAGTGTCAAGACGGTGTCCATCAATCTCACCACTGATTCTGCAACTTCGCTGATCAACTGTCGTTTCCATTACATATCTCCAAGGATATTTGTATCCAAGACGGATTCTCGCTATTACTGATTCTCTCCCTCGTCCTCCTCTTCGGCCATAACGATTGGGATTGCCAGCTGCAACCATGTTGTACCATCGTATAGATTCACTGGTTTGTGTTTCTATCCTCCTTTCCTCAGTTACCTTGTCACGGTGATGTTGCCTGACAATACCTCTAATTTGTAGTAGAGTCTTGGGTATGAAGTATTCAATATGGTCTCCTTCAGCGCCTTCAGCAGCCAGCACATCTGCTCGTTCATTCCCACATATTCCAACATGGGAGGGGATCCACAGAAACTTGATGACTCTTCCCTGATTGGTAAGTACTCTCACAGCTCTCTTAATTTCAGCGACTATTGCAAGATTTTCTGCCCGATTTTTACTTAGGCTTTGCAGTGCTGCTTTTGAATCGGTGCAAATCACTGCACCATTAGTGTTCCGTTCAAGAAACCTTAACGCCATAACAATGGCAGTTAGCTCTGCTTGCGTTGAAGAGGCATAGTTCTTAATACGTGCTTTTTCTTCATTTCTGCGTTAGAAAGTATTATCCTTGATTACCGTGTATGCTGCACCAGCCCTGCCATTGACAGGATTAGATGACCCGTCAGTGTAGATTTGATCTAGTTCATCTCCGGCTTCTTTATAAATTTCCTCGAGATACTTGTGCCTCATTTCTTGTGGTATCATGTTGGATTTTTTCGTTGCCATTTCATTGATGATGATCTTGCATGAGTCATCCTCCCAGGGAGGTAACCTCTCTACAGGCAGGAGCTCACGGGCTTGCTCAAGCAGGTGAAGCTCTTCGAGGTAGCAGACTGATCTGTGATGTCATTTTTTGCTTCTGTTTCCCCCTGAAAGTAGCACAGAGCTCAGTTTTTTCTTAGCAATATCATTGTAATGGGGATCTCTGGCTATCCTAATTGCAAGCTTAGCATTCAGCTCCTGAATTCTGCTTTTAACACTGGGAAGGGACAACTCCTCTCGTAGATTAGACGTTTTGGCAGTCCTTGGAACTCCAAGAATGATTGTCATGGCTTCATTTTGAATGCTTTCAAGCCTTTTTATATCGCTTTGGGAGTAGGTGCACAGAACTGGTGCGGCAAAGTCTATGACGGAGCGCACATAGGCTGTGTACATCATTTTAAGCACGGCAATAGAGGCTCCATGTCCATTCTAGGTCATAGCTTTCAGTGCCCTGAGACGACTTTTGCATGTTCCTATGTGTTGATTGAGCTCCTCTTTCTTTCCTTTGTTAGAGCCGACAGTGACGCCAAGGTACCGATAGTGGTCAACCCATTCAAGTGTTACACCATTAATTTGCAGTTCTTCATTTGCTCTCCACTTGCGATGGGAGTATGTTTGTCTTGTTTGTGCAGAGAGCGAAACCAAGCTCAATACATTTCCTTCCAAGGAGTTCAATGGACTGTTCAATTTTTCCCAAGGTGGGAGCTTGTATTAGGACATCATCTGCATATCCCACTTGTTGTGTTCCTTCCGGAAAATCAATATTTGCAATGGCGTTCATAAGTACATTGAATAGTGTAGGGCTTAAGACTCCGCCTTGGGGGGTCCCGAGTTCCATATTCATTGTTCTGGAGACTGCTCCATTGAAGCAAACCTTAGCTTTCCTTCCTGTGAGGTAGTCTTCGACCCATTACATGAGTCTCCCCTTGACACCCATGCATGCAAGCTCGTCCAGGATCGCAATCCCCTGTGCTTTGTCAAAGGCTCCTTTGATGTCAACAAATACAGAGTACCTAGCCGTGTCATTAGCCAAGTAATTAACGATACAATTTGCTGTGCTCCGTCCTTTAACAAATCCATTGACCCCCTCCCCTAACCTGCCTATTTTTTGCAGCAGTCGGTTTAGGATGATCCTTTCAAGCATCTTGCAAGTGCATGACACGAGACTGATAGGTCTGTAATTACTAGGGTCATTAGGCTTCGGTATGGGAACAATTATTGCGTGTTTCCATTGTGTGGGCAACACTCCACTTAGGAATGACTTGTTAAACAGGTGGAGTAGTGGATTCCCAGACACTCACACAGTGCATTGAGTATGTCGTAGGTGACGCCATCTTCACCAGGTGCAGTACTTTTACCCTTTTTCATAGCGCCCCTTACTTCTTGGGTTGTGATTGGTTCCCCATATTCGTCATCACTAGACAGTGCTCTTGTTATCCTAATTCTTCTGTCATCATGTCGCAGGAGCTGTTCCTTGCTAATTTCTGCGGGGAGGGAGGAGGAGGATGCTGCATCACTCCACTTGTGAATTAGTTCCTCAGCCTTACCCTGGGGGTCTTTGTGAGCTGCAGGCCGGGCTCTGCCACCCTTAGCTATCTGAATTTTTGCCCACACTTGTCTTGCAGATGTTTCCCGTCCAATAGAGCTAGTGAACACAAGCCATTGTCTTTCCCGTTCTTTAATCTTCTCTTCCCTGGCTACTTGACACACGGTTTTAAACAACTCTTGGTTACTTTCAGTGGGATGTCTCCGGTACTCTCTACTCATGTCTTGCACATTTGCGTTAAGCATCTTTATGTAATCATTCTCATACGATTTTATTTTCTTCCTCTGAGGATTACTTCGCCCAGGTGTACGGCGCGGAACTCTTTGACAGCTCTCAATTTGGTGATTAAGGTCATCAACAAATGTGTCAATGTCTTCTGGGATTTGGTATTCCGTGAACCAGTCACTCATCCTGTTTATGAAGTGCGGCCTCATATCTGGTCCGAGTGATAACCTTTTTCTTTTATTTGTCTCTTTCTTTCTCTTGCTCATGTCGACGGTGGTAATTAGTGCCCAGTGGTCACTACATAAACTGTGCACAATGTGTGTACTGGCATCCGTGTCCTGTGCATTCAGCAGGAGAGCATAGTCTAGTCTTCCTCCTCTGAGGTGAGTTGGCTGTTCATCACCAAGGCTCTAAGGTTTTCACTTCCCCTGACAAAGAATGACAGTTTCCGTCCATTGACATTGGGCTGATGACAGTTGGCATCAAAGTGTGGGTGTCTGGCATTAAGGTCACCGACCAGCAGGGTAGGTTCTTCATTAACAAATTCAGGCAGTGTGTCAAGGTCAAGTTTACTCTGTGGCACATATAGGTTGATTATATGTAGAGCATTATTGTTTAAGTAAAGGGTTACTCCCAGTGATTCAAACTCATCCCCCATGTGCAGGTCATCAATAATCTGTGCGGGAATGTCGTTATTTACAAAAGTGATGAGACCCCGTTTTCTTTCCCCATGGGGCAGGGAGAACTTGCGATAACCGCTGAACCTTGGGTTGAAGTCATCACCTACCATCGTCTCCTGTAGCACTATGACATCAGTTTGGTGTTCACGAGCGTATTGTATGATGTCATTAATTCTATTGCGAACGCCATTGCAGTTCCATTGTAGGATAGTGAGACTTTCTTCACCGTGGTTATCCATCGTGGAGATGTTGGTCATCAGATGTACTGTGTGCGGTGTTGTTGCTGGTGAGAGTGTGTGCACTGGTGGTGTTGTATGTGGTGTTGCACCACCGTCATGTGCTGGTGGTACTGTTTGTATGGGTGCCAGTGGTCAATGGTGTTGTGTGCACTAGTGTCGTTGTGTTCACTGGTGGTGTTGTGTTCACTGGTGGTGTTGTGTTCACTGGTGGTGCTGTGTTCACTGGTGGTGGTGTGTTCACTGGTGGTGGTGTGTTCACTGGTGGTGCTGTGTTCACTGGTGGTGGTGTGTTCACTGGTGGTGGTGTGTTCACTGGTGGTGGTGTGTTCACTGGTGGTGTTGTGTTCACTGGTGGTGCTGTGTTCACTGGTGGTGGTGTTGGTGGTGTTGTGTTCACTGGTGGTGTTGTGTTCACTGGTGGTGCTGTTGGTGGTATTGTGTTCACTGGTGGTGTTGTGTTCACTGGTGGTGTTGTGTTCACTGGTGGTGTTGTGTTCACTGGTGGTGTTGTGTTCACTGGTGGTGCTGTGTTCACTGGTGGTGGTGTTGGTGGTGTTGCGCTCACTGGTGGTGTTGTGTTCACTGGTGGTGGTGTGTTCACTGGTGTTGTGTTCACTGGTGGTGCTGTGTTCACTGGTGGTGGTGTGTTCACTGGTGTTGTGTTCACTGGTGGTGCTGTGTTCACTGGTGGTGGTGTTGGTGGTGTTGTGCTCACTGGTGGTGTTGTGTTCACTGGTGGTGTTGTTGGTGGTGTTGTGTTCACTGGTGGTGTTGTTGGTGGTGTTGTGTTCACTGGTGGTGCTGTTGGTGGTATTGTGTTCACTGGTGGTGTTGTGTTCACTGGTGGTGTTGTGTTCACTGGTGGTGGTGTTGGTGTTGTGTTCACTGGTGGTGGTGTTGTGTTCACTGGTATTGTTGTGTTCACTGGTGGTGTTGTGTTCACTGGTGGTGTTGTGTTCACTGGTGGTGTTGTGTTCACTGGTGGTGGTGTTGTGTTCACTGGTGGTGTTGTGTTCACTGGTGGTGTTGTGTTCACTGGTGGTGTTGTGTTCACTGGTGGTGTTGTGTTCACTGGTGGTGGTGTTGTGTTCACTGGTGGTGGTGTTGTGTTCACTGGTGGTGTTGTGTTCACTGGTGGTGTTGTGTTCACTGGTGGTGCTGTTGGTGGTGTTGTGTTCACTGGTGGTATTGTGTTCACTGGTGGTGGTGTTGTGTTCACTGGTGGTGTTGTGTTCACTGGTGGTGTTGTGTGCACTGGTGGTACTGTTGGTGGTGTTGTGTTCACTGGTGGTGTTGTGTTCACTGGTGGTGGTGTTGGTGGTGTTGTGTTCACTGGTGGTGGTGTTGTGTTCACTGGTGGTGTTGTGTTCACTGGTGGTGCTGTTGGTGGTGTTGTGTTCACTGGTGGTGGTGTGTTCACTGGGGCAGCGATAGCACCGAGTCTGCTGTTATGTGCCGTGGCTCGTGTTGCATCCTCATGCACCAAGTTGCAACCTGCTGATCTCGCCAGAAACAAGTTCACGCTCTGCAGAATGTGAAGTATGTCCCCCTGGGTCTTCTGGATTGTACATAGGGTATTCTCAAGTTTATTTTGCTTGCTTATTAGTTCTTGCATGAGTGGGTGATTTTTTATCACGTGGGTAATCATTGCTTCCATATCGGGCGGCATTGTTTTATCTGAACCCAGTGAGGTGCTGGCTGGTGAGTGGGGAGGAGGAGTGGTAGGGTGGGGGGGAGGGAGGGTCGCCTGAGAGGCGGAAGGGCTGGTTGACTGGGAGGCGTTAGGGGGTATGGGTGATGAGGCAGGAATGGGGTTGTTGGCTGGGTAGGGTTGGGGTTAGTGAGGGAGATAAGGTTGGGGTTAGTGAGTGGGTTAGAGGTAAGTGGGTTTGTGAGAGAAATGGGGTCTGGTTGGGCCTGTGCGGGGTGGTGGTGGGTCACTCCACCACTACCCCAGGCTGTTGTCTGCCTACTGGAGGCTGGACCCTGGCTTGCTCTGGTACTGTTCACGGAGCCATTCCCGCCCCTGTTCACTGGTCCACCTGCTGTCTGCGTCGGCGTCCTTCTCAAGCCCTGCCAGTCAGGCCTCTTGCTGCAATACCTGTTCCAGGCATGGTGGGCCTGCTTGCAGTTGACACATCTAGGTATTACCCCGCCACCCCCACCCGGTGTAAGCTTGGCCAGACACTGCTTGGTGTCGTGAGAGCCACTGCAACACCCACACCTAATTGGGCGATCACATTGCCACGTTCTGTGATCCCACCGTTGACAGTTGCTACATAAGGACGGGCTGCCAATATACCTCTCCACTTTGCACGCCCTCATGCCTGGTATTTGAATGACTTGGGGCAGGTCTCCCTTCCACATAACAATTGCTTGATTTTTTAGCAGTCCCCCTGGTCCAGTGTTGCGCTCCACCCAAATAATCTGTTCATGGTCCTTGAGAAATTCCACGTTAACATGAATACTATAGTTCTTAATTATAATTTTAGTTTGTCTTGTCTGTGGGTTTGCTTCCAACAATTTAACATTCTTACCTCTATACTCGAGACTGGTCTCTGTGAAGTACTTTAGGGCACTGTAAACCTGCACCCGTGCACTAACATTGCCACCCACACACCTGCTCTCTATACGATAATCTGCTCTGTGGGCGCGGGCGGCCTCAACAATCCATCTGAACTTATCTGCTGCAGTCAATCTCATTCCAGGAAAGATTAGGGTGTGCCACTCACTGTCTTCGTCTTGTTGCTGTTGTTGTTGTTGAGGTTGCTGCTGCTGCTCATCCTGTCGCTGTAACTTGTCCCGTTTCTGCCTTGGACTAGTTGGTAGGTATCATCATCATCCACTGTTGTATCACCTGTACCATTACTGTTGAAGGGTCCCGGGTGGGGATCCTCACTGGAGGGCCCCGGGTGGGGAACCCCACCGGAGGGCACCGGGTGGGGATCAGCACCCAGGGGCCCCTGGCGGGGACGGGAGCCCCCGCCGGGGGGGCCGTAATGGTTCACCAGCCATGCTCATTTGTTGTCTCGAAGTCTTACTCCTCGTGTCAACAACCATCTATATGCTGCGGCTCACTTCATGTGTTGTTGGGTGGTATGTCTTCAACACTGTACCCTGCACTACACACACACACATGTACATATAGACACCTACAAGGCACAAGGTTTACACCCACACGTAGTGAAGGGGCACTATAAGGGGTGTCCTGGCGATTTCTCTGGCGATGGTTTGGTTGTGGGAAGAGATTATATGTTCCTTAATGGAGCCCTGTTGCTTATGCATCGTTAAACGCCTAGAAAGAGATGTTGTTGTCTTGCATATATACTGGGTTTTTTGGAGCTTACAGTCCCCAAGAGGGCATTTGAAGGCATAGACGACGTTAGTCTCTTTTAAAGCGTTCTGTTTTGTGTCTGGAGAGTTTCTCATGAGTAGGCTGGCCGTTTTTATGGTAGTAAATCCTAGTAAACAACACAGAAATCATCGATAGATACAGCGATAGCAGGCGGCTAGACGTTTGCGAGGCACTACACATCAAGAAGTCAACACTAGCAATCAACAGCCTATTAATGCACAACTATATTCTACCCACCTCAAGACTCCGCTCCAATATAGAAGCATCAAGAAATATGGACCAATAGGCTTTCTACATACACTTCTATTCAATACCCATTGTTTCGTGTTCTGTCTTGTGTTGATGAAATTAATACCCTATTAATGCCACCTCTTGTTCTGTCTTGTGTTGATGAAATTAATACCCTATTAATGCCACCTCATGTTCAGTCTTGTGTTGATGAAATTAATACCCTATTAATGCCACCTCACCCCATCCACCTCTCTCAAATGTAGATATAAAATCGGAGATGCGTAAGTTCTATTCAGTTGTGTATTTGTAAACTAAAGTCTTTGAAAATGTAATAAGTTTTACGAAACGCGCTCGTGTCGCGTCAGACTAGAAATAAAAATTAATTTTGGAGAATTGATTTTTGATTTACCTCCAACAGTGAAAAGAAATGTACGAAAGATTGAGAAAATTCGTGTTAGAATTATTAATCTTACTTTTTCGGTCATATTTAATAATATATGTCTACAGGAAAGACTGCTACCAAAATATACTAATATTAAAGCGCACGACCCAGCAGCAAGGAATCAAGCCTTCACGATAAAATATCGCCAGGATCTGATTCGTGATCAGATATACAAGGCAGAGAATGAAATCAAAGACAACAAAACGCAACTACTTCATGCTACAAACGAGTGGAGAAATAGCAACATCGACGAAAGTATCCGTACCCGCATTGAACAACACCTCGACATCCTCACAGACCAACATCACCTCAGCACTGAAACAAGGATTATCAAGAAACTAACAACATTATATGGAGGACCTATGGCAATTCCACGACCAAGAGATGGCAGGAATTAACCTCACTGAGGACCAAGTCACTCTCCTAAATCTGGGCATAAACTGTCATGTTATGTCCAGACCGAGTGAGATGGCCCAAAAAGTAGAGTTGGAAATTCTGTTGGACGACATATTCGACCTCGAGACACAAAAGAAGGTCACTACCAAAGATACTTTACAAGCAGAACTTATTGCAGAAGGAGGAAAGAATCGAGGCAATTACAGAAGCACCATACTGTCCCCCGAGCTCAAAGCGGCACCAAAGCCATCGTGAGAACAAGGAGATAGTTGTCAGGAGAGGTGACAAGTCGCCAATATATGTCATTCTTAAAAAAGACGAATATCTGGCGAAAATGAACATCATACTCTCTGACCAAACTAAGTTCCAAAGGGTAACGAAGGACACTACAGCTGAATTAAAAGCAAAGGTCAACAAACTGATCGAAACTGTGAACGCCAAGAAATCCGGACTCCACCTGCCAAAGATCATTGGGGAATATAAACCTGGATATGCGTATGGAAATGGCAAGACACACAAGCCTGGAAACCCACTTCGGCCAATCATTAGCCAGATACCCACACCCACGTACAGACTGGCGAAGCGACTCAACGGCCTGCTGACTCCTTATGTTCCCTGCGCCTTCAGCCTGAAGTCTCCAAAGGAATTTGTTGACTTACTGCGGGGCACACGGGCCACAGGGATAAGAGCCTCGTTGGACGTAGAATCGCTGTTTACCAACGTACCTGTGGACGAGACAATCGGGATGATAGCCGACAGAGTGTATCGTGATCCAGCCTGTACTCCTCTTGACATACCAGAAAATATTCTGAGGAAACTACTCCAAGCTTGTACTAAAGAGGCACCCTTCTTGAGCCCGGATGGGCACATGTATAAGCAAGTAGATGGGGTCGCCATGGGTTCTCCCCTAGGTGTCCTGTTTGCAAACTTCTACATGGGTACCATCGAACAAAAAGTCTTAGTCGACATGAACTTGAAACCGGCCATATACTGCAGGTATGTTGACGACATTTTTACACAGGTACCTGATGTCAGACATCTGCAGGAGCTGAAGGAGGCATTTGAGCAGAGTTCCGTGCTGCGTTTCACTTACGAGATGGAAAAGGATGGGAAGCTGCCCTTTCTAGATGTAACAGTCATGGAAAAGAGCGGAGGTTTCCACACTGCAGTCTACACTAAGGAAACGAACATAGGAATGTGCCTAAATGCCAACAGCGACTGCCCAGACAGGTACAAGAGGAGTGTTGTTAACGCATATGTCGACCGTGCTC